>NW_020955249.1:1654617-1774161 GCF_003031625.1 Empidonax traillii
CAGCTGTGGTAAAAAATGGATGCTAGAGCATAGTATGAGCAAATTATTCTATCAGTCACTGGACTTCACCTGAAATAAAGTGTTCTGTACAGTTCAATGTCTGAAAAAGAATTCCTCTAACGCAGGGGAGTTTGAAGAAGGGCAATAAAATCAGTAGGATACAGTTTCTCCTGTGATGGCACTGGGAGGACCAAGACTTCAGTTCCTTAGGAGAGAAAAGACAAATACCGAGTGTTTGTAAAACTGAGTAATAAAGCAAGTAGGAAAGTAGAGCTCTTGTTCTGTCTTGTAGTACAAGAACAGAGAGACAACTTAATGAAGCTGAATTGAAGTTACATTTAGACCGAATCATATTCCATGCTCAGAATTTGAGCCAATTCAGAGATAAGGGTGAAGCCTGAAGGAGCAGACTGTCCTCATCTCTGCATCTCTTTGCAGCCTTTTTGCTTTCTGCAGAAATATCTGATATTGGCTGGTGTCAAAGGGTGTTACAAAGAATGGACTTCTGCTCTGATCCCATCTGAGGTAAAGTGCCAGCATCTAAACTATTGAGAGGACAGAAAATGGCTTCCATTCATGAAACAATGTATTTGAATGTGATAAGCCACTTCTAGGGGAATGATCTTTTCCTGAGAGAATTAAATTATAAAGCAGTAAGGGATGTTACCAATGAGCGTGCCCATTTCTTAGTAGCTGTCCAGTGCTGAACATTTGCCATACAAGGGACTGAAATACCTTCTGATCCTTTTACTTGCTGACCAGATATTCTAAAATAATTTTATCAGTTATCTATGATATTAACCTATTGAAGTGACATTATGTCACATACTATTACTGTTAAACTCCAAGTAATTTACTGTCAAAAAGAAGTTAAGCAGCTATCTTGTAGTCAGTAATGATTTTTATTGCATAAGAGTCTAAGCCTTTTCTCTCTGGTATTTATACACTGTCTCTTGGTTTAGAGCCTGACTGCCAAGCTCCAAAGTCCTTCCAAAGGACCTTCAGTATTTGTAAAGCTTATAGATGAAAGGGAGATAAGCCAGCAGTTCTGAAATTTGCCTATGCTCCTTTTGCATAAAAGAGAGATTTGGTTGGACAAGAGAATTTCCCTACTTTTTGCTCGTAGATAACAACTATTCAGACTTCAAAAGGGCTTTTGTAAGTCACAGGGTAGCAGGAGCTAAAAATTAGCTAGAACTCTAATACAAACAGTTCTTCTCATAGTCTGAAAGTACATATAAATGAATGGTTACGCATGTATTGTATATATGTGTGTCTATATGCACATACATGTAAAAATCCAGCCAGACTGTAGGAAGAGGGTCAGTCTAGCTACCTCAGTTTACTGTGTAAAGCTAATGGTGTCTCAGGTGCAGCAGAAATACTGTCTTTTTCAATTTTTCACTAAGTAAGGTCTGACCAGGCTACGTGTTGCTCTTGCCCATTCCTCTTTGCAACTCTGCCCCCATACTTCATATATTAGTAACTTTTTCCCAGCAAAGAAAGTTGGATGCCATCTGGACAGTCAGTACGTGTTGTTTGCCAAAGCAGGCTGTACTTGGAGCAAGGCTAGAAGGGTATAGGCAATAGGAGGGACAAGACAAAGGAGATGGAATAGCTTTATTTTGAGACATAGAGGTTCCCTTTGAGGAAAATGGTGAAGATATGTTATGCAAATAGATTGTGGTTTCACTGTACCAGCAGATGGTTTCTGAACAAAAGCTGATGCGATACACTTTTTCAGGGTTGTTTTCAGTATTTTCTTCAATACCAAAGCAAATAATAACTAGGCATTCAAGGTTCAAGATAATTTTTCTTTTTTTTCCTTGTAGAGGACGGTCCTGTAATCATGCACAGAACAAACAAATGGTCACTTATGTGACAAGTGTTCTTCCACAGCCTAATGTGGATCATATATGGATGGGTGGTGGGGAGAAATTTTCAGAGTGGGATGAGTTACGATGTATTACTGATTTCTCAGCAATCAGAAGGTTTAATTTCTTTCTGGCAGGACAGTGGATTTTAACCTGTGGTCCACAAGGCTCCTGGGGTTTTGTGACCTGTTCCTGAAGATTCAACAGAAGGTAAGTGAGAAAAGGAAATTTCTCACTTGTAGGATTCAATTCCATAGGAGCTTGCACCTTCATTGGAAATTTTAGGGGCTACAAGATTGAAAAGTATTTGAAAAACACTTATGAGAAAGCCAATTACGCCTGCCAAACAAATGTTTCTGCAGTTGAAGTAGCAAAGATTGCTATGATATTTTTTCCCTGCTCTACCAGAAGACCAATCATTTTTTCTTTCCAACCTGTTCATTGTCACGCAACGGGAATCTTTCCCTCCCTGCCCTTTGACTTTACGTGGTCAATACAGAAGTGCAAGAGTCTGGTAACCTGAACATAACAGTGTGATCGATCCCTGTATAAAAATTACGTAACCTCAATGATGAAGAACTTGCTTAGTTGCTGAATGCAGTGTCACAAAGTGACACTGACACTACCCCACAACAATAATCTGCCATGAGTTCAACAGTGGAACCAGAGTATTTTCTAGTCCTAACTATATATTGAAAGAGAAGGAAAGTAATGGGCAACTTCAGGTCAGGGGGTCGTACAGGCAGCAAGGGATGTCTCTAGCAAATTGGCAGAGTGATTTAGTAGGGCCTCTTCTATAACTTAAGGAGTGATCCCATATCAGAAGTATGTATTTAAAAATAGCACTACAGACATTGCATACAGATAATATAACAGGGTTTTCCTGTTATTGTAGTCTGAGTTATATATATTTCAAAAGACATAATCTGACATAGTTCACAGCCCTGGAATGCAAAACTAATAACTGAAAAATAGTGGACCATTATTCAGCAACTAGCTGCATATAAAAGACCTCACAAAAAAACCCCAGTTCCTATAACTTTAAAAGTAATAAGAAAATAAATCTAAGGCTAACACACATCATGAATTTGGATGTATATCTAGAAAGATCCTTCTACATGGATCCTAATAGAAGCAGGCATCCTATTTTCTTTACTTTAATCTGAGATACTGTATTACAAAATATATGCTACTAATGCTGGCCACACTGGCAAGGAGTGAGCAAGGTGCCAGTTCACAGAATCTGAAGTTCCTTTGGACAACTGTTGGTAGCCTCCACAGCTGTTGGTTAGGCCTGCCACGTGACCAGCTTAGAATATAACCCCTGTCAGGACCCTGGGGCATGAAGCAGCAGAAGGAGTCTCTGAGCATTCTGTCAGCTGCTTCTCTCACTGCTCAGCCTCCTGAGGAATAGTACCTGTCTCAAAGAGTTTTAAATGTTAAATGTTGCTGCCTGTCCCAGAGCGATGGTCAGCACACAGAAACTGGTGCCAAAAAGCAGGATTCCTGAAATGGATGTGGGTTGGTGGGAGGATGCACCTCCTGCAGCCGAGGAAGATAATGACCATAGCAGGTTGGACTTCATCCCAGCTGTGCTTTCAGTGCTGAAATGAAAGTTGTGAAGAATTCCCAAAAGATAACAGCTGTGGCTATGTTGAATCCCAGCACTATGTGCCAGAAAACCGGTGTGCAAAGCTGTATTGCACAGGACATCCTGTCTTACCACAATCCAGATCACTGTGCTGTAGCTGTGTCTTGATGTAGCTGTACCCCAAGATGGGAATGGCAGCCAAGTGGTAGATGTACCTGTAAGCATTCTTTTTCCAGTGCTGTTGCAAGCACAAGCCTTTAGAAAGGCCATGATGGGGGAAAATGGCTGCTGCATCAGTTATGTCTGTAATCAAAGCATAATGTTGAAGGTATGTTGCATCTGTGGTGGAAATAGGCTTGAGGTTTTATATTTGGTGCTATTAGTTTGCCTCTATGTTATTGAATGCAGCAGAAGTGAATTACCCCTTGTTCTTTTTTCTTGGAGGGGTGCGTATAGCTGTAAGTAGCTATAGTAAGGCATACACTAAGAAACGGTACCACAAGGAGTATTTCTGTGCTTTTTTCATTTCAGACTCTAAACTTTTTCAGATATTCTTTTGAGCTGAAAATAGTCTGTTTCTGATGTGTCCACTCACTTTAGTAGAAAAGAGTGAAAAAAGCAAAAGCCATCCTTTTAGATTTTAAAACAGATTTTCCCACTTCTGGCCTACCCAAAAATGATCTCCTTGCTCAACACAAACACCTGTGACAAGAATTGCGAAACTGAGCTGGGGGCCTGCCTTGCTGTGGTCTGCTCAGAAGGAGAAGCACTCATTAATTTGAAATTAAGATTATAAAAAGATGGGAACGTGCTTGTGGAAGGCTTATTTACTCCCTCCTCCCCACAAGAGCCTCTGTCCGTGTTGAAAGGGCAGGGTCGGTGGTCTGGAGGCAGCGATGTGCCCCCGGCCGCAGGTGTCGTTTCCCGTGGGGCGGGCACTCCCGCGGGCCGGGCCGGGCCGGGCCGGGCCGTGCGGGCACAGCGGCAGTTGGAGCCTCGGGGCGGTTCCGCCCGGGCTGGGCCCTCCGAGGTTCCATCCCCCGTCGGGGCG
Organism: Empidonax traillii; assembly: GCF_003031625.1. Classification (NCBI taxonomy): domain Eukaryota; kingdom Metazoa; phylum Chordata; class Aves; order Passeriformes; family Tyrannidae; genus Empidonax; species Empidonax traillii. The sequence goes on from NW_020955249.1 coordinate 1,659,134, forward strand.
GGGGGCGGCCGGTGCAGGGCGGCCGGGATGGGGGCACTGCCGGGGCTCCTGGTGCTGCTGCTGGGGCTGGCGGCGTGCCCCGGTGCGCGGGGGGCCCGGCCCGCCGAGCCCCTCGCCGCGTGGGTGACGGTGCCGCGGCAGCTGAGCCCGCGGGCCGGCAGCGACGCCCCGGCCGTCACCTTCTGGCTGAAGGTGGCGGGGCGGCCGCGGGTGCTGCGCCTGCAGCCCCGGCGGGGCCTGATCTCCCGGCCCTTCACACTGGTCACCTACGCCAAGGATGGGGTCCGCCGGGAGGAGCACCCCTTCGTGCAGGACAACTGCTTCTACCAGGGCGAGGTGCTGGGGAGCCCTGGCTCCCTGGTGGCCCTCAGCACTTGTGACAGGGGCCTCCACGGCGTGCTCTGGGTGGAGGATGATACCTTCCAGATCGAGCCCATCCCCCATGATCCAGCCTTTCGGCACATCATCTACCGCATGGAGGCCAACAACCCCATGGGCCCCACCTGTGGACTGACCCCTGAGATGCTGCAGCACCAAAAGGCTGTGCTGCCCTGGTTCAAGGCTCCAAAGGCAGAGGAGGAGAACGAGGAACTGAAGGAGTGGTGGACACACACCAGGTATGTCAAGATGGCAGTGATTGTGGACAATGTGCGCTTTGTGAAGTCAGGCAGGAATGAATCTGAAGTCTTGAGGCAAGTCATGGAAGTCATCAACATTGGGGACATTCTGTACAAGCAGCTTTCTGTCCGGCTGTTTCTAATAGGATTGGAGATATGGACCGAAAAGAACTTAATAAATATTACTAAATCTCTTGGCAAGGTACTTAGTGACTTTAACAATTGGCGAAAGTCAAACCTGTCACCACGGATGCGCCATGATGTTGCTCATTTATTTGCATTTCAGAGGTTTGGAAGCACCTTGGGATTGGCATTTGTAGGGACAGTATGTGATAACCACTGGTCATCAGCTGTTGCTTCCTTCACTGAGAAAAAGTTGTCCACCTTTTTTATCACATTTGTCCATGAGCTGGGCCATAATCTTGGGATGATCCATGATAAACCAGACTGTAAATGCAAACGAGATAAATGCATTATGTACGAAAGCAACGCTGACACTGATGTGTTCAGTGACTGCAGTTACAAATCCTACTTTGACCTGCTTGTACGTGGCGCCGACTGCCTTCGTCAACCACCAGAACCTGGCACTTTCTACACCTCGAAGCGTGAATACTGTGGGAATAAGATACTAGAAAGCGGAGAGCAATGTGACTGTGGTTCAGAATCAGCCTGCAGAAAGGATCCTTGTTGCCACCCAAACTGTACGCTTACTGTAGGTTCAGTCTGTGCATCTGGAAAATGCTGCAAGAACTGTAAGGTCCTTCCAGCAGGAACAGTGTGCAGAGAAAGTACTGGCACCTGTGACCTGCCAGAGTATTGCAATGGGATTTCTCCTCAGTGTCCACTGGATGTCTACCTACAAGATGGAACCCCTTGCAAAGATGATACTTATTGCTATCAAGGAAAATGTTCTTCCCACAGTAAACAGTGCCAGGATCTCTTTGGCAAACAAGCCAGGGCTGCTTCTTTAGATTGCTTCAAAGCAGTGAATACTCAAGGTGACCGGTTTGGGAATTGTGGTATTCGCAACAATATCCATTTTACAAAATGCACTACTGAGAATGTCTTATGTGGTAGGATTCAGTGTGAAAACATAGTCAAATTACCTCACTTGCAGAACCATGTAACGCTACTCCAAACTCCTGTTGGAGATAAAAATTGTTGGGGTCTTGACTATCACGTAGGGATGCCAGGAGCTGACGTGGGAGCTGTGGAAGATGGCACACCGTGTGGTAGTGAAATGCTTTGTATCAACAGGACATGTATTAATGTAGCATTGCTGAACTATGACTGTAACGTGACAAAGTGTCATGACAGAGGAGTGTGTAACAATCGTAAGAACTGTCACTGCGAGTATGGCTGGGCTCCTCCATACTGTGAATTCGAAGGATTTGGAGGTAGCATTGACAGTGGACCCCCTCCAGCCACGAAGACTTCTCACAGAGCAAAAGTAAGACTAATACTACTTACTTTTTTTTGTCTCTGTTTCCTTGGAGTAAAGCTTACCATGCATTATAGACAGGAAGTAGTGGGATGGCTTAGGAGGATAGAGGCCCAATTCCACAGAATACTGCAGTTATTTCAAAGACTGAAAAAAAAAGAAGTACCTAAAGAAGACTTGCCTAGTGGTGAGTCAAAATCCACTGAAGACCAACAGGCAGTAGCTTTGGATGCTCCTGGGAAATCTCACTTTAGCAAAGCCATCTGATAATATCATCAAAGTAATTCAACACATTCTGAATAGCTCTCATCTCATGTGATGTCATTAAATGCAGAGTAAAAGTTATCTTTGTTTATTTTAAATTAATAAATGCAGGCAGTAAGGCCTGCTGTTCTTTTTACGCTGAGCTCTTAAATTGGCGTAGTTAGCTAAGCTGTAAGTATAGTGTTTATGTTTCATATCAACAGTTTAAAAATGCAAACTTCTTAAGTAGATAACATAAATTATCTGTAGATAAATGATTTGCTTCCATTTACTCCGTCATCTAATGTTTTCTTCGATTCAGGGAGAGAGTGTTTGTGATCATTTTGCTTCTGTCATCTGTTAAGAACCAAAGAGAAAAAAATTGCTCTTTCAGCCTCCACTGTTTTCCTTCCAACACAAACCATTCTATGATTCTGATTTAATTCGCATCTGTGACACGCAAACAGGCAAGATACAGGTATTGCAGTGAGATGCAGGTGTCTGTTTCATAAGTGTTTCCAACTGTTTACAGGGAGCAGCCCTTCAGGAGGGAGGTAGATCATAGCAAACGGGTTCTTCATTTTTTGAGAGAGTAGAGAAGGGTTATCCAGATCACACCAGTAAGCATTACATTTTTGAACCATCAGAGATACACATCAGCAGTGCAGTGGCACCAAATCTGACATTTCACAAGAACAAATTGTCTTTATTTTCTGGAAATTTTCCAGTGCCTTGAGTGATGGCTTCTTCTGAGAAGTGTTGTGTATTTTATTGTCACTAAGAGGAGTTGTCTGTGGGGTTGTACAAGTTAAATGAATTTCTAAAGTAGTTGGAACTATTCTGCAAGTTTTACCCATGCAGAATTCCTGCAATATTTGATTGATGTTTTATCTGATTTTCTCGGGAAGTTTCTCTTGGTTTATGATGTGTTTCTTAATGCTATAACTGAATGGGTCCCTGCAGCTCTGCAGAGTGCCACACGGAAACACTGTGGTTTTCTTTTTCTTTTTTAGCACAAGATAAAATGTGTCTTAACCTGTGAAAAAATATGAGGGACATGGAAATACCATTCAGTAACTTTAAATTTTATTATTTATATTATAGCAGTGACTAGATTTTTCTATCAGATCAGCAGGAAGAGGATTCTGTAGTCCAGATTAACAGTGAAAACTTTTTTCTAAAAGTCTGGTGTTTCTGGATTAAGGGCTATAATGCACTTGTCTGCTAACAAAAGAATATTTGTATTTAGAAAGCAAAGAGGACATTTTTAGCAAACATTCTCTAAAGGCAGGATTAGTAGCCCAATGCTTGCAACATTTGGGAAGAAATATGTTGATGACTCTACAAATGATGATGGTCAACTCTAGCTGCCTTCCAAGTATGAAATTTATGTTTTTAGAATACACGTTTTCCTGTAATACTTTTTTTTTCTCCATAATCATCCCCTGTATCCAAAAAGGGCTGGTTAGATTATGATTGGATGTGAAATACAAAGGATGTGATTCACATTTTTTCATGGCTTTTTGTCTAGAGCAAATGGATCTTTACATAATTATCTATATTTGTCTGGGGAAATGAGGTAACACATTGTTTGTTCAGCAGGCTATGCTAATTGTCTTGATAAAACATGGATAGTTTTGATTAGGTGAAGAAAACTTAATCCTGTGTTTATAACCAGAGACCTTTTTTCTGGGGAACGTGGGGGGAGTGTTCTCTGAGAAATAACAATCGTAATGCAGGTGTTGCTAACAAGGGATACTTCACAAACAAGGGGGATGTGGAATAGTCAAAAGACAGAGATAAAAAGTAACACAAGCACTACACCCATCACCTTCCAACTAGCTACGCACAACTGGTAAGTACTGGCAGACTTTTTTTAATTTTGCTTTTTAAATAGATAAAGAGTGGCAGAAATTTCAGACTGCCATCTTGATGGCTGCCTATTGCTGATTGATACTGTACCATAAATTGCCAAGTATAGATCTGTGCTGAGACCAGAGAAAAGTTAGAGAGTAGGGGAGTTTTTATTTACAGACCTCCACGCTGAAGAGAAAGAGGTGTAAAAGAAAGCACAATTTAGGATAGAACGCTTATTTGCAAATGTAGTTTTGGAAAGGACAAAGCAATAAAATGCTGTAGTTTCTATTTTTCTCTGTGCCTAAAGATTGATCTAAGAAAACCATGACTTAACTGGGAGGTAGCTTTCAGGGAGCTTTGGATAGGAGTATTTCTGTACAGTTTTCTCCTATTTTTGCTTAGGCCATATAAGCAAGACAAACACGTATCCCAACAAACCCAGTCGGTGTTTTATAAAAAGTGTGAGCTGCCTTGCTAAGGTTTTCTCTTTGAAAATATTGTTGTTTCTGGTTTTACCATAGCTACATGATTCTTGTGGTAGTTTTTTAGAAATGTCCCACTACTCTGAAGATGCTGCTCTGAAGGTGCTAGGAAGGTTCAATTCTAAGATTAGTCCTAATCTTTCTGGTTTCCCCCTTTTTTCCGCTCACAGTTTTAATTACCTTTTAAAATGCTTTAAATGGATGCTAGAACTTGGTTAATGTATAAGTCACTTGAACATGGAAGAGGCAGCCTGCAAATGCTGCTGCACCATCTCCCAAGAGATGAGGATCAGTGGAGTACTTGAAATGGTGCTGGAGGAAATAAGAAGACACAGTCTGGTCTAGTGGAAGGTGTCCCTTCCTGTGGCAGTGGCGTTGGAACGCTGCTCTTTAAGATCCCTTCCAACCCAGAGCGTTCTGTGATTCTGTGAAATGGCCTGTGCCAGTACAGTGCCAGTATTAAGTCTTAGGTAGCTTTTAACACGTGGCAGGCCAATTAGTGATAGGTGAAGACTGGAGCTACCTAAGAGTAAGTTACAACAAAAATATACAACGTATATATAATATACAAAATATATTCATGTTTCTTGTTTGAAATCGCTTCCTAGCTAGAGCAGACTTATAACAACAGTTAATATCATAGTTATCAGATCAAGATAAAATTGGGTTTGTTCTAAACCAAGATTGTCATCTCTAAAATACATTAAACTGCTCCTAAGGAACAGTATGTATCTTCAAGGAGTTTGCCAATTACCTCACAGTTGCTCACTCCCTCTTCTCCCACCCCACCCCAGTGGGAAGGAGATTTGGAAAAGAAAAGTTAAACCTCATGGGTTGAGATAAAACCAGTTTAATAATTGAAACAAAACAAACCAACCAACCAAAAAAAAAGTGAGAGTAGCAGAACCCAAGAGAAACAAGTGATGCAGAGTAAAATTGCTCACCACCCACTGGCTGATACCCGTTCCATCACAGAATGTGATTTGCCCCCCTTCCGGGTAACTCCCCCACTTTATATACTGAACATGTATATGTGTAGAACTAGACTGTTCTATGGTGTGGAATATCCCTTTGTCCAGTTTAGGTTACCTGTTCTGGCTATGCTCCCTCACAGGCTTTTGTGCACCATCTCACTGGCAGAGCGTGAGACACTGAAAAGTCCTCAACTCCTCCACTTAAGGTTAACACTACTTAGCAACAACAAAAACATCATTGTGTTATCAACGTTATTCTCATATTAAATCCAAACAACAGAGCACAGTACCAGCTACCAAGGAGAAAATGAACTCGGTCCCAGCCAAAACCTGAGGGAAAAATAATGGATGGCAGTTGTGCAACTTTTATTATGCAGTGCTCCTATTTAATGGCCACAAGAAGTATAGATATCCAGGACAATATAACTCTGCGAATAAGACTGAAGCAGGTGTGAAACTGAATGCTGTGCTCAACCGTTTTAAGAATTCTTCCTGGGATAGACAAATCATGGTTTTGCTCATCACTGCAGGTGTAACTGGACCTTGAATACCTGTCTCCCACCTCTGAGGCAGGGGTTCTAACACCCGGTTTAGTGCTAAGCATTAATGTTGTAGCATTAAGGCATGTAGCACACTCTTCCTCTAATTCTGAAATCCATCACCCAGATTGCCTCTCCCTATTAAATTCAGGAATCCAAAAGTGCAGATCATCTGGGAATGAATGCAGTCAAAAATATTTGTTATCTATACTGTAATACCAAACAAAATGATTGATAGTGTAACACTGAAGACCAGAGCAGCTGATCCTCATTTTCATCAGAGAGGTTCCTGCAACATGTAGATGTGGCTGTCCTTGTAGTGCCAAGCAATCAGGCAGTTAGTTTAATTGGATCAGGCCTGTTCATTGTTCCCTGTTGCCATGTCTGTATTGACATACTTGTAGCATGTGCTGAAATAGATAAGGATACAGTTTAATAAGGAAATAAGTAATGATAAATTTTGCCTTTCTGTTGATTTCCAAATAATCTGTTGGTTCAAGAAAATCCTGTCATACAGAGTGCCAAGTTCAAGTGGCTTCTCTGTTAGACAGCAAGTTGAACTACTTTGCCCTTTATTGCTAGGTAACTATCTGTAGAGTTTTGAGGAAATCTCTCATATCCTCAAACCAAACGCCTTGTATAGGGCATAGTTAGGTATTTATTGCCCCAGCAGTGGCAGTCAGCATGTACTATTTGTGTTTCTTAATCTAGAGCATCACTTTATTGCATCACAGGATATGTAGGCAATGGTATGGATGCTCTCTCTGCGACTTGTCTGCATTGGGCTTTTGCTCCTGCCCACCACTGTCTGATCTGCTTTTTAGTTTGCTGTGAGGCCAGTTAAAAGGGCTGGGAACAGGTCAAACATCTCTCTCTGCTACGCTTCTCCTAGACAACAATCACACCTTAACCTTCCTGAGGAAGCCAGCTCCAGCCTGGGGAGCAAAGCACGGTCAGGCACAGATGCCGCGCAGGATCCGGGGAAGGTTGGGGGGGCAGGAGAACGCTGTGCTGGGTTCCCCCGGGCCCGCTCCTCTCCTTCTTCTGCGGTGAGCGCCCGTGGCGGGCGGCCCGGGCCGTCCGTCGCAGGGCGGGCTGGCACCGCTCCCCGGCGGGACTACAACTCCCAGCGCTCCGCGGCGCGGCCCGGCGGCGGCGGCGGCCGAGGAGACGGGAGCGGCTTCCCCGGGAGTCGAGGTCTTCAGGCCGCAGCATGAACGGCAGCGTGGCGGGCGGCGGCTACGCCGAGGAGATCATCAGCTTCACCCGCAGACCTTCAGGTAAGGCGCGGGGGGCCGCCCCGCTCTGGGCCCGGGCGCCTCCCGGGCCGGGGCAGCCGCGCCGAGGCCTGCGGAGTCCCCGGGGAGGCCGGAGCGGGGGCGCGCGGTGGTGGCGGGGGCTGGCGGGGCTGCCCTGGTGGGCACCGGGGCGGCGGGAGGGCCCGGCGGCGGGGTGCCGGCGAGGACGGGAGGGAGGGTGGGCAGCCATGCGGTGAGGGAGAGCTGGCTGAGTCAGGCTCGGTCCTCTGCGGGAGCCCCGGCCGGTGTCCCGGTGAACAACTCGCCTCTGTTTTTCCGAGGAAGCTGCCATCTCCGGTGGAGCTCCTGTTGCTTCTAAGTGAGGTGGCAGGCGTTGAGCGCCCAGCCGCGTTGGATACCAGTCAGGGGCCATTTGAAAACCGTGTGTCCCAGTGACCATGCCCTGTAGTGTCGGCTTGGCGGTCATTGTACGGGGTAGCGTGAAGGGCTTCTGGGTGGTGAGAGAGAGGAGCGCAGGCGGGAGGGGAGAGGGAACAGGGCAGTCCTTGGGGCATTGTTTTGGCTTTGCTGTTCAGGATTTATGATGTCATTCAAATCACACTTTCAGAAGTGAGGCAAGTTGGTACCAAATGTACAGCTCTGGAGCAAAATCCTGGCTCTAAAGAACATGGCTCTAAAGAACCTCTGGAGCAAAATCGTGGCTCCAGGGAGGCTTCAGAGCTACAGCTGTAGTTTTGTGTGTGAGGCCTTGTCTTTAATTGAAACGGGAGCGAAAGAAAACGTGGCAGCCCTGCTGTCTGCCTGCACAACTGCTGGGTGCAGCTGCTGGGTCCCCCAGGAACTGCAGCACCCACAGCGTCGGCCTGTGTGCCGTTCTCTGGGGTGAAGGTAGTTCCTGGTGGGTCCTGGCCTCTGTTCTGGCAATCAGAACCCAGAGGACGGGCCCGGGGTGCAGTCCTCTGCCTCCTCTGCTCCTCTGCTGGTCTGAGAGCTGCTAGCCCTGCCTGTACAACCATGAGCTCAAGCTAACGAAGCCATGCTTGGCAGTGAAAACTGTTTGCTAAACAAAGCCGATTCTGATGGGAAAGCTGTTTCCATACATTTGGAAATCTAAAATTTTGAGGGAGGTGGAAGGGAATGTTTAAGTGCAGAGTTGAGAATGGTCTTGAATGTGACCACTGTGATTTAAGTCTGGTTGTAATGATGGGCTGTGCATTTTTAGTTAGGTATTTGACTGTGTACTTGATTTGAAGGTTCTGCAGCCCCTTATGGCCTTGATGTACTTACCATATGAATTATTATTCATTTCTGTGTATGGAACAAAACACTGTTATCTGTGAAGCACAATGTAATACCGTAGTCTCCCAAATTAGAGTTTTGACTGCAACTTGTTAAAATAGGTCTGATGCTAAACATCTCTGGCAAAAGTTTGCTGAGGTGTTGAATGTATTTCCAGTGGCAAAACGATGTGTATATGTCTCTTTTTCAACTTTCCTTGTATTTAGTTTCTCTTTTCCTAATCATGGCATTCATATTTTTTTTAATGTCTTTTTGAGGGACTTTTTTAGTTTCAGGGAGGGTAAATGAGGCATAGTGAGTCTGCAGCCTCAGAGAGGATGAGAAGTTTAGCCCAGAGCCTGCTTTTAAAGCTTTGCCATTCTGCTTCTGGTCCCTTTTAAACTAGAGACTTAGTGCCATGTGCTCCCTTCTTCCCCTTGCTCCTTTTCTTCTGGCTGTGCTGTGTCTCTTTTTATGGCTGCATGAACTGTAATGGGTAGAATAGTAGAGAGCTCAAGGAATTATGGGGAAGATATTTTTAGCCAGAGTGGAAGTTTAAGTGCTGGAAAGACACAGTGAAAAAGTCTTGTGAATACTGAACTTGACCTAGCGTGAATTGCTGTGTCTTTGTTACAAAGATTTGCCTCTGCTGTGACTTATGATTATTTTTCCAACTGTGGATGAAAAGTTGCAAAATATATACTTTTTTCATATATATATATCTATCTATATTTGAAGGGTTTTATGTATGTGAAAGAGAATCAATGTCAGAGTAACTCTGACTCCTTCTTTCTGGCTTTTTAGTAAGTGCTGATTAAACCTTATACTTTCTGTAGTATTGATTTCCCCTGTTCCCAGGGTATTGGCTTTGTGGCAAATAATTTTCAGGTTTGTGGATTTTAAATTTTTTTTCTTTTTAATTTCCATTGAAGGGTGTATTATTGTTCATGATTGCCCTTTCCTGGAACAGGTATTAGTCTAGTATTTATTCAATTTGCTCTCACTTTCATTTTCTTCCTCACTTGTCTGAAGCTACCAGGAAGGGAAGTTTAAAAAAAACCCAACAAAATGTGGCAAGATTGCAGTTAATATTTCTTTACTTCCCAGCTGTAGAGGCCCACTTGAAATAGCATGACTCATTTTGTAAATCCTTTGATCTCCTATGACTGATTTAAAATGCTGCTTCCCAGCAGGCATAAGGTGGTTTTACTTTCATTTGCAACTCCCCTTCTCAAGGTTTTTAGCCACAACTTTGAGTGAAGATAAGAAAGAAAGTGAAAACAAATCAGCCTGGCTGAACATGGGCAGAATTTACCTTCAGCTGTTCTTGACTTAACTTTTGGATGACTGGTCTGTGTCAGGAAAAAAAAAAAAAAATTGGTTTTTTCTTTTCATTTGCTTTGATTGTGTATTTGATTTTTTTCTTTTTCCTTAGCTTTTCTTTCCCATTTTTCTTTGCAAGCCTCTTAGGCAATTTTTCCTGTCCCTTGTCATGTATCCTTATGTATAGACCAACTTAGCTGCATGTGCAGTGGGGAATGTGCTCTTGTAACCTGTAGTTTTCTGGGTTCTGAATTCAGTTTGTTCTTCTGGGTTTCAATGAAGCAAGAAATTTTAACTTTAATTTAGAAGCTGAATCCAGCTAGATATCTGTAACTGAGGTTTACTTTAAAGCAATAAAAGTGGCAAAAATATAAAGTGGACATCAGTTCTGTTTAATGTATACATGTTCTTTTTTGTTTTGCTTTAAATCTGTGAACTTTGTCTTTATTTCCTGTCACATTTTGAATTCATGAAACAGAACAAAATGGTTACATACAATTTGAAGTAGGTTCATGTAGGCTAGTCTTATTCTTGGAGGCAAAGCACACCAATTCCAGCTCCTGGGATGTGGAAGGGTAGTCTTCTGAGCCATAGCAGAGTTCTGCTTGCCTGTTTCCTCATCATCTCTAGACAGGGTCTGATGTTTCTTGCCTTTCCTTACTCTGTTTCCCATCTCACAGAATGCTTGTTGGGCATGATTTCTTGTTTCTCAAAAGTAATGATTTATTATAGCCCCATGCAAAAGGCAAAATGATTTATTTTCTCTCATGCTGTGCTGAAGAAGTGTGTTCCCTCTGAGGGCTGAAGCGGCATCTCAGAAATCATAGCATGTCTCAGTATTCCCCAACACCCTAAATACAGCTCACCATGTTTTGTGGAATGAAGCATCTGGTTCCTCAGGCATTTAGTGTCTCTCCTCTGCTTTCAAGACCAGTTTCATGAGAATAACATTTCTAGACGGTGAGAGTTTAAAAGGATGATGTAGATTTGTGTGCTGTGAGTTTTAGGGTGGTGGAGAAAGCAGAGCAAAATGGGAGGGTGCATTACCAACAAGCAAGACAGCAAGAATGTCTGAAACTTTGAGCTTTTTCTCATCGGTTTTCTCTTTGGCTTACCTTAGGGCTGGGCTTCAACATTGTTGGTGGGACAGATCAGCCATACATTTGCAATGACAGCAGCTTCTATGTCAGCCGGATCAAAAAGGATGGGGCAGCTTACCTTGATGGCCGATTACAAGAAGGAGATAAAATTTTAGCGGTAAGCCCTGTCCTCTGTCACCCCGTGTGTTCTTGAAGTGCTGTTGTCAGTGATGTGATATGAGAGGCAGGTTTGCCATCGCAGTGCACAGAGAGGAATGATGTGGTCAATGCAATTAGGTGATGCTGGGCAGTCTCCATGGAGGAGCTATCTTGGGGGTCTGGGGAGAGCTTTGAGTGCTGCCTCTACACATGTGCTCATCTCTTTTGCCTTCTTGATTTGTCTCAGAAGCACTCCATGGTGCTGCATTTGTGTTTCCTCTGTGACTTGCCTTCCTAGGGTTATAGAATCCATCAGAACTTCTCTTGTTCACAATGGATTTCCATTAATACACATGTAAATAAAGGTTTTTCATTTTTTCACTGGTAATCCATTACTACTGATCCTTTTGCTCGGGGATTTTTTAACTATAAAACCTCTAGGCCAAAAAATTCTTATCTTCATTTCAGCTCCTGAGGAATAATACAGGCTGCTTCTCCTTATAGAAAAATGTTTTAAGATGACTGATGTTCGGTCCCACTGGTTCTTCAGTCAGCTGGCAATCATACAAGACAATATGCTTTACAAAGTGATGGGTGAAGAAGTAGCGTCTTCTAGTGTGATACACAGTCTTTTAATACTCCCTAATTTTATTTTACACTTGATTATTATGTTCCACATGCAATATTTTTAGCCTCTATAGACTGCCTTGCACTACTTGGAACCTATTATTGATCCATAAAACAATCCTACATAAACAGAGAATATTATCCTATCATTTCTTGACAGTTTAATATTTATGTACTTGTGTTTGGGGTATCTAAATATGAAGAGAAGGGAGGTGCTGGATGTGATCTTAGGGGATACAGTTATGGGTAATGGGGATGAAAATAAAAAATTAGGATGAGAATAATCACTTAGTGAATGAAATCAAGTAGGCTATAAAGGCTTCTGCTATGATGTATTATTTTAATTTAAGAAAAATCCTACCACTTTCAATGGGATGCCAATAGGTATATAAGTGTTTTTGTTTTGTTTTGTTACATCAGTGTGCTTTTAAATGTGTGTTTACAACATTTTCTCAAATAGCGGGATTTAAAAGATGCACCTATAGAGGGAACAATGGGGGAAAGAGACTCATAATAATAATTTTGCTGTAGCGGCTCTTTTGTTTTCATTAGCTGTCAGAATCACGCCTTTGATTTGTTTCCAGTAAAGCAACAGCATCAGAAGTTGCTATTGACACAATATTGTGGTCTTATATTCTGATTTTGCTTCTAGGGAGTTTTTTTAAGTACCCTCAGTGTTTTGGCTTGGAGTTTCTCATGTTCTGCCTCAACATATAAAAATTCATCTATAATATGAGGGGATGAATATGGATATTGCTGATTATAGTATCATGCCCCAAATGCAGAATTTTGTGAAAGATGAAGATTTTTATCTCCTTCCTATGTTAGCCTGCGTCATAAAAAATTTCCTTTTTTTTTTTCTTCAGCATCTGGTTCTCCTTTTCCTTTTTTGCTAGGTCAATGGCAAAGACTTGAAGGATTTGCGGCACCAGGATGCTGTGGAACTGTTCAGGAACACAGGCTATGATGTGTCTCTGAAAATTCAACGCAGGGTATGTTTTACCTGTTTCTTAGGGTTATTTCTGGCTCAGCTTAGGCTGGTTTTTATGATTGGTAGCTGTCTGTTTCATAAGGAAGAAGAGTACTGTGTCCAGGTGCTCAGTGTGACACGTGCATATAAAAATCTTGTTTAACACATGGCCTTCTCTAGTTGCCATGGCTGTAATTGTCTGTGTATTGCTTTGTAACAGTATCAGTGAAGAGATGAGTTTGGAGAAGTCTCGAGGTTTTTGTTTTAGTGGAGTATAGTGTTTTTGCTCACAGATCTCATTTTTCAGAGGTAAAGGTTTGTCTGCGAAGACAGAATCTCAAGTTCTCCAGTTTTGTTTCAGTGGCCAAAATCTTACTGGACACAGAATTCCTCTGTTGTTTTCAGAGGTCATCACTCATGTTAGTGTACAGATGTGTGTGTGGCCACCCCTACAAGAAAGACACTGAGCCGCTGGAGTGTGTCCAGAGAAGGACAGTGAGCTGATGAGGAGTCTGGAGTACAAGTTTTGTGAGGAGCAGCTGAGAGAACTGGGGTTGTTTAGCCTGGAGAAGAGGAGACTCAGGGGAGACCTTACCGCTCTCTACAACTACCTGAAAGGAGGGTGTAGAGAGGTGGGTGTCTGTCCCTTCTTCTGAGTAAGAAGCAATAGGACAAGAGATGTCTTTAAGTTACACAAGGGAAAATTTAGGTTGGCTATTAGGAAGAATTTCTTCACTGAAAGGATTGTCAAACGTTGGAGCAGGCTGTTGAGGGAAGCGGTTGAATCACCATCCCTGGAGGCATTTAAAAAATGTGTAGATGTGGGGCTTAATTTAATGGTGGACTTGGCAGTGCTGGGTTAATGGTTGGATGTGATGATCTTAGAGGTCTTTTCCAACTTAAAGGATTTTACAGTAATACAAAATGTTGACTGCTATAGTTTGAATGTACTGGCACTATTTGAGATATAAACAGAGAGGAATCGTTAATCCTCTGTTAGCATTGAATCCTTAATTCCAAGGTATCATTGAAATTGACAAAGGAAATGCTGATCAACCTCAAGCACGTTGGTGGGGAGAGGTGGGTTGAGATCCCTTTTCTACTTTCTTAGCAAAGGAGTAAGTCTTCTGGACCAGTGTACAGAGTAGGTAAGAAAAACAGGGATAACTAGTGATGTCCTTTTCCTCGTAATGGGCAGGAAGTGGTGTGGTGGGAAGTGTATCAGTGGATGACTGGGTATGTGTGTGTTATTGCTTCTGCTGTATCCTGCTTCAGTTTGTTAGAGTCCTAGTTTACAAAGTGGCAGAGAAACACGAATATGCCTGGTAGTGACTGGGTACTCTGCAGTTAAGCTCAGTCCATCCAAAGCTGTTTTAACCTTCCTGTGTGTGGACTTCACAGATAGTGGGGAAACTATCTTGAACATCCTTATGGAAACACCTGGTCCAGACACCAAACTGGAGGCTCTTCTGTGATGGGTTCTGACACAAATAACTTTTTTTTTTTCCTTGTAGTTGCAGCCACAAAATGGCCCTGTGGGTCATCAAAGCGATGGAGAATCAGGTGGGCTTCCTCTAGCAGTCATTCTTGTGCCAGGCTTGGCGCTTGCCGCAACAGCAGTCTGGATCTTGCTGAGGTATCGACAGCGGATGTGAAGAGTTCACGTTTGGGATATCACTGCGTATTTTACACAGCTATGATGTAATTTAAACGTAGAGAATCAACGATTGTATCACAGACTGATGTCAAAAAGGATCATTGCCTATCATCAAAGCTGCTGATGTTCTTATATATTGATTTTGTTGCAGGGTTGATGGAAACAGAGAGAAAAAGGGGAAGGGAGAAGACTGTATTTATGTGAAGAGTGGGATAGCTGTTTTTTGGACAAATCTGAGGAGGTTTTGCCACCCTCCTCTATTTTGCACCACGAACTTTCAAACACACTCATCTATTCCACATTTTAAGATGTAACTATTGGTTAAAGGGTGAGGGAGTTGGGGTGGTTTTAAATCAAAAATACTTACTAGAGGCTTTGTCCTTGTTTCCACAGAATTTTTCCTTGAAACTAATGATCCCTGTCTGAAGCTTTAATAAAAAAAAGCAATACAGAGGGTATATTATTTTTTCCATTGAATTTTTGTTGGTTGTTGCTAAATAAGTGCCTTAAGAAAAATGTGTAAAATCTTGTATATGGTTTTGCAGGTAAAATCATCGGCGTAACTGCTGATTTAACAGTGATATGCAGTATTGGTGAGGTATTTTGCCAGTTGTGGAAAGATAGAAATAGCCTGCCACTAGAAAAAGGTTTTGTTTGTCAAAATGTCTGCTCATTCTTGAGTCAGGGTTGTAAGAGAAAGCTTTCCACAAAATGGTAGCATACTGGAGAGAGAGAGAGACAACTGATTCACAAGGATAAGTGGAGGCAAGAGATCTGAGCATGCTGAAGCTGCAGAAGAGCCTTTAAATAGTAATGAAGTCCCTCCATTCATCAACTGGATTAAGTCTGCATCTCTCAGGTTAAAGGTCTGGTTTGGAGATTATTTTTTTCATGGGGAATACTTCAGATTAGAACATGATGTTCCCTTAGAACATCTCATGATGATTGAAAGGGAGAAGCTGAGAGCAGGCTGGGATCATCCTGGCTATTGCTTGCTTATGTTGTATGATGTTCAGGAGATAGACTGGCAGCTTTAAGTCAGGGTAAACCTTAGCAAGTAAAACCAGAGGGAAAGACCATTGCTCTGGAAAGCACATTGCTGAATTTACCTGCAGGGTCTCATTCTCCTTACTGTGATTTGAATAGTTTTAAATGCCCCAGCTGATATGAGCTCTGTGGGGTAAGACCTGTTTCTCTTGTCTCCAAGAAATCAATGTTTTGGTTTTTTTGTAAAAGAAAAGCAGAATGCATGGTCTGGTCTGTATGATGCCAAAAAAAAAAGTCACCTATGCAATATATGTATTCAAACAAAGAAAAACTGGTGTCTTGGTGCTTTACTTATCTTTGTTCTTTATTATTCTAGAAGGATATTGCTGATGTGTTTGAAATTGTGGTGTTTGCTCAGGGCTTGTCCTGCTGTCTGTCGGAGATAAAAGTGCTATGCTGTTATAGATGGCATTCCTAAATCATCATGGAGTCTCAGAGCACTTAGACCTCATGAAATACTGCTGTGGCCTATAAACTGCTCCAGTGTAATGGGAAGAGGAAATGGGAGGAATTTTGCTCCGTGTTCTTAGGGGACTTTAGGAACAGACTTGAGATTTGTTGAATGTATATTGGTGTTGAATGGCCTGGGCTGATGCATGTAGTGACTTGCCTCGGCCTGCAAACTAATTATGCCTGATAGCAGCAGGGCTGCTGATCAGAGAGATCATTGCAGGTACAGCATGAACCAGCTTGTTTGTCTGTGATCTTCTCTGAATATTTGGCTGTGATGTCCATGTGGAGCACATGTGTGTATTAAGAAGGATGATTAGCAGTCGATGGTGTTTTATCACAGCCTTCAGAATAAAGATACAGACAGTAAGGAAATGGCCCATATGGAACAAACTTCTTGTTAGCCCTTACCTGAGCTAAATTTTTATGATGAGAAGGAGTATGTGGAACAGGCTAGGAGGATGAGGATTTGCAGAAGGGAATTGATAGTTTCACTCATTTCTCATTGAAGTAAGAGAAAGCAAAGCCTTTGGGGGTTTTTGTTCGTTTGTTTGGTTTTTTAACTTTTCTGCTTTGGGACTTTTATACTGTTCAGACATGATTGCCATCTGTGTTGCAGCCGTTTATTATAGGCAGAGGGTTACATCCAGTGCCCAGATAATCATGTGACTTCCAAGAAAGGCTCTTCTGGTGCATTGTATTCCTTTGGATTTCTTTTCACAATTACAGAAGAGTTTTAGTACCACAGCATTCAGTCAGTAGCTTTTCCAGAAATTTGAGTAGTAGTTTTTACTCAGAATTTAAACCATCCAGTCTAGCAGTCAGGAACACCTTTCTGTGTCTGCCTCCTTCAAACCACTGCCTAAGGAGTACGAAACAATCCCTTTTCCAATCCCCAGCCCTTCTTGTCCCATTTATTGACAAAATCCAAGGGGAAAATACCTCAGCCCCAAACTCTCCTGCAAACTGTGTCTCGTATTACTTTCTCTCAGCACCTTAAATGTCTCATCTAAACTTTCTGTTTTTTCCAGTCTTTTCCACCATGTGGTTTCTGTAGCCTTGAGTTTAATCTTTGCACAAAATGCTGTACATACATTTTCTATCATTGTGGAAGAAGTGGATTAAAAAAAAAATCTAGTGAGAACAGCTTGTAAGTACAAGTGATCAGAGAGAGTTTTAGCTTTTGTAACAACTTAAATCTCTGGGATTTAGAAAAAAGGTAAGTTGAAATCTTTAAGATAAACATAAAAAACAACCTAACTGTTCATTTCTTTCTTTTTTTTTTTAAGAACTCATTTGTCATTAATACTGAGGGCAGCTGAAACATTTAAATCCCCGTGTTTCTCTCCCATTCTCCTCTGGGTCTCTCAAATGTATTGTGAAGTTACTCCTCTACTGAAGACTAGATTTTCATAGTCATAGTTTAAAGACAAATCTGTCTAGTTTGACTTCCTGTATATTCTAGGCATTTGTGTCTCAGAGTCTTCATAATTGTGTGTGCTAGTAATACATATTTTACTAGGGCATAACAGTGAGAAAAAGCAACCAGACTTGATCTGAAGATTGGTAGGTGCACTACTTCAGAGACTTTTTAATTAACACAAACTAGAAGGGAGTGTGTGGGAGTGAGAGGTGCGTTGCTTTCAGTTTGCCTTTAGGTTCCAGCAACTGGTTTGTTAGGTGGTTCTGTGCTAGATTAAAGAGGCTTCTAGTAACTGATAGTCCCTCCCTTTGAGGGGATTTGCGTGCTGTAGTTGCCTTACCTTGCACATTATTTTTCAGAAAAGAAGTCAACTGAGCCCTTTAATATTCTCACCGTGGGGTACTTTCTCTCCTTGAGTAGTTTCTGTGGCTCTGTACTGCTTCCAGTTTCTGTATTGCTTTGTATAATCCAGACACCCCAACCACATGGGATTCTCACTACTGACCATGCTAATACCCTATAGTAGGAGTTTTTAATACCATTTTACCTTTAAAATTTTTTAAGGTACAGATAAGTGCAAAATAAATTTAAGCAATTCCTAAGAGCTTGCTTTTCTTAAATAACTTTTACAAGTATCTTAGGAGTGGCATAGAGCTTTCCCCTTCTTCATTTGCAGCCTCAGGTGCCCTAAGGAATCTGTAAACCATAGAAAAAACAGCATTGCCACAGGAGGGGTAAATTCTCTTAATTCCATTTTGGAGGTCAAAAAGAGCAATTCTGCTTGGTTGTAGTGTGACACCAGAAATGAGTGTTAAGTATTCCAGCTTCTAAATCCTTGTTCATACCTGATGTGACCTGCGTATTGTGAGGGAAGGTTTCTGACTTAGCATTCTGTTGAATGATTGCACCTTCTGTTTGCACTGTGGAGTGCTGTGTGCACTGACCAGCCCAGATTACTCTGTCATGTCTGCTGTATTATTTACCAGCCCACTACCTTTAGCAGTACAGGTTTGAATTCTGCTTGATCATCAACAAAAATACCGAATGGATTTTGATACAGGGGCAACTTCTCTCAATGGTTATGATTTTTCAGTAACTGTTGGTATCTCCTGATTATTGGATTCTTTGTCTGTTTAATGGATGCATTTTGATGATGCATGACATTGATATTTTAACAATACGTGTATTGGCATGTTGAGTAGTACTAAGGAGATTATATCTGAGTGATCAGTAAACTTCATCTGTTCTCTTGCTGGCAGAAGCTGATACCAGGGTAAGAATCAGGTCAGGTAAGCTTTATGAGCCAGTCTTTTTCCTGTCTTCTTTCCTAATTTATTGATTTGGGTTTTACATATGGAAGTAATTTTCCTGTACTCAGGATGAAGGAAAGAGCAGATAACTTGGTAATGGGACAGTGTCCCACAGGCTGGGGGCCCAAGGGAAGGCTTACGTGGTGAAATCTGAAGGAGGGCCTTAACTATACCCTCATCCGTGCCAAGTGCTTGGTATGTGTCATCTCTGGAGCTCTGCTCTCTCTCTGCACGTGCAGCTGAGACCTGAGGGGTACTCCACATCTTTCAATGCTTCTTTCAAGACAGAGCCACATATGATGAGAACATATACAGTTTTAAATGAAGGGCAATGCTGTACAGGCTCAGAATGTCTTTCCTTGTCAAATTTGAAAGCTTTTGCACTTGCCGCTGTAGCTCTAACTGGTCACAGGCAAACTTCACTGTAGAGTTACCGTATCTGTCTTACCTGGCTGCCAAAACCAACTTTCCTAGGTTGAAGCTCTTAGTAAGGAAGAGTAACTGTGCTGAATATGCAGAGTAGTTATTCAAAGTGGTATGTGAATGATTTGAGGTAATTCACGAAGCTTTCATGTTTGTTTTTGTGTCCCAAGTCTTCCAACCACGTTTGGCTTGGTGACATTCTCTTCCCTGTCATCTCTCTTCACCACCTCTCAACATCCTTAAAAATGTTTTTTTTTTAAGTTTAGTATATTTGAGATATTAGCAATCTGGTTTTAAAAGTTGTTAACACGGGGATTCCCAGGAGGAATGGGGCACTATGTGAAAGAATTATTTGCTTAAGTAGTGAAATATTTGCTGTCCCACTTAAGTACATAGGCTATGTGGGAGTCCAGATGCAGTACATGAAATAGGGGATCCAGTTACCCCAAATGATCTTTTGCATTCATCATTCCTCAGCATGTTTTAGTAAACTTCTAAATCACTGAAACATAAAACAGAGTAGGAGGGGGGATAAAAGAATCACAATATTTAAGGCTTCTTTCACTTCCTTCTTTTTAAATATAGCAAGTTAGTACAAAGTTTGGGAATACGGTTCAGAAATTTAATTTTTAAAGGTGGGCAGTAATCCATGAATGTTTTTCTTCTTCCATTGTGTAAATAATACTCTTCAGAAAGGGTTCTAAGGAATGTAGATAAGATTTTGTGCAGTTCTGCTTATGTTCCTTCACAGACTGTCAGCTGATGCACAAAAAGGCATGCTGGTCATGCACTGTGACAGCAAGGATAATACTTTTGTCTGTAAAGTGCTCCTATACAAGGGAAGTATGCATGTATTCTTGGCTTTGCCATGTTGGGGTTGCATAGGAAGGGATTGCATACATCAGATAGGAAGTAAGGCCAGAAAAAGCACAGAAGCAGAATGGGTATCGGTGGAGCACTCTACAGGAAAAAACTCTTGACCCCTTCATCCAAGTCCCTGTGGCTGTGTGGGCCTTCTGGTTCCTAGATGAGTTGTCACCTGCCCCGTGGCTGAAGTGCAGCAGGACTGCCATAAAAGGCCAGTTTTTCTGCCAGGCCAGCACTTGAAGATGACAGTTCTGCAGGGAAATGTCAGTCCTGAGTCCTTTTCCTTAAATTGCTTGATTTTTTTCCCCCCCCTAGCAGCGGTCCCAGCTTGTCCAGTTAAGTATAAACCACTGATGAAGTGCCATGTAGGTCAAGGATATGGTCAAGGAATCTGACCAAACTCCTAATTTTCTTCTAATGGTAATTAGAAGGGAGGTTTGAATCTGTATACCTAGCTCTGTGGTTTATGGGCTCCACTGCATTTTGCTCAGAGGTTGAAACATGACTTCAGATGTTCTTGTATTGACATTTAGACATGCTGGGATGAGGAGGAAAAACCCTTCTTCATTCTATATTCAAGTTGTCCCTGCTTGGGAAGCTTTAAATAATCTTTTCCTTGGACTGCTGGTATGTCCCATTTTCGTAACTGAATTTGTTTGTATTGCATAAATACTTATAATAATCCTAAACAGAAGGTATATGAGCACTGATCAGATGAATGGGAACACATGGTTCTGAAGTTGTGGTATAAAGCTGGAAAATAAAGCCAAACACAATCCAGCACACAGACTTCTCTGGCTCTGGTTAAAAAAAAAATAAATAAGCTTTAGTCAAAATGCTGCTTCAGAGAAAACACTTTACTACTGCCATCTCTAAGTGCTGCTTTAAATGCTGGCATCAGAACATGTACTGTTGTTCAAGGTGAACAGCACAGCATGGAGATGTGGGCTGCGTGTGAAAGGCATTGATTACAAAGACTGGCTGGAGAGGTAGTAAGGTTTGGATAACCCCAAGGACTCAACAGTTGCTGCTAAAGGACAGGGTTTGTGCCTTGCTCAATGTCTTGGAAATATCCGTGCTGACTCTCTGCAAAGCAGGCTCTACTTGACCAAAATGCAGACATATTTTTGCATAAAGCCAACATGCCCTTGATTTTGAAGTGGTTAAAATTAAAATTATTTGTTCTCAAAGGCTTCAACTGACTGAAATAGGTTCTGACAGTTGTGATATTTTAGAGGTGATATTGTAGGCTGCCCTTTAATAGGGGCAACAATTGCTGATGCAGAGCTTAACAACAGAAGATACAAAGGTTCAGCATCTAGCATTGAGTAAAGAAAAGCAACGTTAAGCTGGTGTTCCCACCATAATTGCCCTGGAAGTGGGGGCAGGTGGGAGCAGAAGGAGGGTTACAGATAGTTGTCTCCGTTACTTACCAAAGGTTGATATATTTTAAGAGCACCAAACTAGAAACAGTTCTCTAACACTTTACTTTGCTATGGCCTTCTAGTGATTTTTTTCAATGTCTGAAATATATTGCTTTTTTTGCTGAATTGTGAGCAAAACCTATGTGACCTTTCTCCACCTATTCTGAAAGTTTTCTTGTTACTAGCTCCTCAGTTCACTGCTCTGGAAGAGTTGCTGTTCCTAATAAGGCTGCATGTTTTTACTGTGTATCTAGTCACTTCAAAGTTCAACATTTTGGCCTCATCCTTTGCTGCACACAGTCCAAATCCCTTTGGATTGTTTATACTAAAGAACGTGATGATACAAGTAGGAATCTTTAATCTTACCTTCCAATCTAAAAAAAATTATTCAAGGTCTTCTTCTCATCCAGTACAGCAGGTAGTGTCTGTGCTTTCTCCTTGTCTCATTCAAGGAGCCATTCAGATCTCACCCCAAAACTCCCTCCCTGAATTGCTCTCCAAGCCAGCTCTGCTTGTTCTGTCAGGTAGTTTGCTTTCTTCTACTTTGTACTGGTTCCCGTGGTGTTTCTCCTGACTGTCTCACTCTCCTGCAGCTGTGTATGTGCAGCCCTCTACCAAAAGCAATGTACACTTTAGTCCCTTTTCTAGAATCCCTGGGCAACCCCAGAAATGCCTTTGTTTTGGACAGTGACGTATGCTCATGTTTGGAGTGAAGACTGCTAAACTCTTTCAGATAGCGTATTGAATAGTGAGGCCTAGGTTTTCTACTAGTTTCAGTATGTATTATGTTGATTATGATATTCTTATCCTTATTATCAAACTTCAAGTCAGCTTACCTTTGACACAAGGCTTCAGGGTGCTGATGTGGCTGATGATGTGTCATTGAATGCTAAGACTGTCCTGAAGAGAGAGCTCCAGTCTCCTTCTGCAGGTTAGCACTGGGTAGAGACTTGTATTTGCTTCACTCCTCCTTGAACATCAGTTTTTCCTATTCTTTCAGCACTCAAATTTACCAGAAAGAAAAGTGAGATTCTTTCTGCTTACAGTTCTCCAGATCACTTCCTGTGCCTTTTTGGAACATCAATACAGTGTTTTCTATGCTCCTTCAGAGCAGAAGCTGATCTTAAGAGATAGAATGATTTTTAGTTGAGATGCCAAAGGAAAACAGCATTAACTCTCTAGTCTTTTTGCTGGTATTTTGCAGGTCAGAAGAGTGGCAACCAGAAAGACTCAGTCTGGAACCAGTTTCTCTTTAAGGGACTCTTCTGGGCAGCTATGAGTGCTCAGCTCATTAAGAGTCACTGACTGGGTTTTTGTGACTCCCACAAGCTCTGAAGCTGTATAGTGGTCAGAGCCAATGCTTTACAGACAATAGCACCGAGAAAGATTCAGGAAGGTGTGATCTAATGATATTGCAGTGAAGCAAGTGGAAGATCTCCCAACAGGTAGTGCATTGTTTTCTGGGACAAATTAATAAAGCTATAGTGACCCTATAGTGTTGGGGGAGTAATGCATGCATCCCTTAGAGGTAGTTATCTTTTCTCTGTGGAGAACCACATAATTAGTGGTGTTCTAACAGCTCCTTTCCACTTCCAGGTTGTTCCAGTCTTATATGTTGTTCAGAACTGGAGATCACTTAGAATATCAACAGATAAGTTTCTTTTACCCACAAAATGCCCTTTCCAATCCTTGTCTTTATCTTTCCCTCTTTCAAACATCAACAGTTATGGCAACAGGAAAGTCGGAGGCAAATAAGCAGCTGGCACTCTTCCTAATGGGCAGAAACACAGACTGGAGTCTCTCCTGAATTCAGCAGCACAGTGGTAGAACTGCAGCAGCGTTGTGCTAACAGTGGCACAGAGTGCATTTTGAGCTTGCAGGGTAGCTGGATTTAATGAGGTGACAGATTGCTCATGCTAAACTTTCTACCAAAGCTGAACAATGTGATGCATACAAATGCAGAAAACATCGTTTAAGGTTTTAAAATGGCCTTCCTTATTTATTTATTTTCCAGAACAAAATGGTAAAATGTGATTTGGGTTGCAAAACCAATTTGAATTTCGAGGAATGGAAGCGTTAGGAGGTAGGAAGAAAGCCAGTGGGGTTCCCTAGTTACTAGCAGTGTTTTAATTGAGTAGAGCTAGACAAGTTTGATAATCTGAGTTCCTCTTTAAACTTAATGCTGTCTATTAGGAGATACTTGCACTGGAAGTGGTTCTTTCTCATAGTACCACAGTTGTGAGAACCATTTTATCCTGCCATTTTAAATGGAAGTTAAACCAGGACTGATAGTATTTGAGGGCTGTCACTTCTGGCTGACATCTGCTTCATCTCCTGTTTCATGCACTCAGCTTTACATTTGTAAACATTCCCTGCAAAGGTACAGCTTAAATATCCGGACTTCTGCCTGCCTGTATTGTATATGAACTACCTACAAAATCCATTTGTTTGACAACTATTCAAAAGGCAGTGTTTACATATGCACGGTTAGAGAGTGTGTGTCCGTGTCTGTGTTTGGTGGCAGACTTTGGATTTAACCCTAAAATACTTTCCAGCATGCAGCTATAACACAAGTGTTACAAGTGAGTATGGCCAGCTCAGCATATGTCAAATTATGGTGGCACGTGTCAACAAAACAGCTCTTCTACAGTCACAACTCTTTTTAGTGCTGGGACATCCCAGAATACTGCAGCTGCTGCCTTTTGCACTGAGATGCTAAAAGCTTTACTTTGGCCCCTTCTACCTTCTGCTCCTGGGATCTCTTATTCCTCCCCTACAATGGAATGGCCATGCAATGCAGATTACAGCTGGGGCCCCTGGGTCTTGGTATCCAACTATCTAGAAGCAAAGCAGAAGGAATTGGAGCCATTACAGCACTCTGGGATTGGAAGGGTAGAGGAAGCAGAGCCTGGGGCTCTCTGGAACCACATGCCAGTGAAAATGTACTGAATGAATTTTCTGCAGTGCTCAGAGCAAGCTGTCACTGTGCTCCAGCTTTTCAGGACATGAAAAGGAATTACAGTCTTTACGAACTCATCTAGAAAGTGTAGTAGTGCTGCTCACATAGAGCCTGGCAACCAAAGCCTCATGGGAAGCAGATTTGCAGTTTGGGGATCTTTAGAGGCAGAATAGGGATCTCTTGTATGGAGCAGCGTGTGCAGTGATGCAGTCCTTGTTGCATGACAGGGGGGCTGTTGCCCAGGGCCTGTTCATCCAGACTTCGCTACTGTCTATAAACAGCATGGTGAGTTCACCTAGGCTAAGTGGGCATCAGCCAGTGGGCATATGCTGAAAACTGCAAGAAGCCAAATAGCAGGGAGATTAGTTTTGTTTTGTTTTGTTTTGTTTTTTTTTTAGGATGAATCATTGGCAATTCCTTTTTAAGAGCATTATATTACAAGGACGTTTAGGCTTCAGTGACCAGAGACTTGGCACTACAGGAAGTTGTTATCACTGTCTGAGAGGCCCTCAGTACTTTGCAGAATTGGACTGCACCTCATCATCCATACTGGACTGGCACATGGGCTCCTCCTTCTTTCCCTACACCTTGTCTTGCTCTCCGAGTGTGGTAGGACACTTCCTCTTTCTGCTATGCCACGATTCTCAAATCTGTGACATTGCCCATTTCTTAGCACTGAAATCTGGTCTACTCCCTGTGTCTTTTGGGTCTGATTTTACTTCTGAATTCAGTGAGGCTTTTTTCCATAGCTTCAATATACTGGGAGAGGGACATTGTATAGAAAGGAAAGCAAACAACATGAATTCTGAGCAGGAAAGCCCTTTTAAAGCTTGTCATGTGAAAAGGGGCATATCCTTGACCACCAGTGTTGATTTGTCTGTCAGTGCCCCAGGAAAGCTGAGACCCTTGTTCCCAACCAATCTGTCAGCATGCTGTTATGAGGACCCTTCACTGAACAGTTCTGATGGATCGGATGTGATTTCACTGCCCTTTTCAGGGAACTGCCAACAGCATAAGGGAGACTCTTCAGTGGGTATTTCCAGTTTATTCGAGTGTGTTACCCACTGCCAGCAAATGCTAGCAGCTGGGAAGGACGACCACTAACAGTTTACAGAACAACACGCTTTATTAATACAAAATTGTGACAGGTTAAGGTTTGAGGATTACCAATGATAGTGTCTGACTGCAGAAGCATATGTAAAGCAGTATACAGACAAGCTCTAATCCCAGTAAAAGTATTGAGCATGTGTAGAGTATGGCTCTTACCCAATAGGTGTCCCTACGGGGGAGGAGACAGGTTCAACCCATCAGCTAATCCCAGCAGTTACGATGGAGTCTTCCCTCACTTTTCCCACATTTTCGACTTACTTTTTCACTACTTTGTTGCTGACTGGTGTAAAATTCTCTTGCTTTGCTTTTAAAGAGACAGTCAAAAAAAATACAGAGCGCATGCCCAGTGGGGGGTGATCGTGCCTTGGAGGTGGGTAACTTTGGGATGGAGGTGTGCATTAATATTACAGTTAGGCTTTAATGAACCGAGTTCATCCAAGGAGAGAGATTTTGTGACAGTTGTTGGCTCAGCAGCAGGACGTCTTCTCCATCTTGGCTGACAGGTGCTGTGCAGTTTTATCTGAAAAAGTATCACTGAGTTCCTCTCCCTGCAAGGGTTTCCACAGAGCCTGGCTGTGGTGTTCTCCACTCTGTTCCATCCTCTGTTTCATCCCCCTTAGCAGGACTTTACTGTTTTATGGGGAATCATCATGGAGTTGCCAACCATGTTCCATCCAGGGAGTAGCAGCTGCATTTTACCCTGCAATTTCTGTACTGTTAAACTTCTGTTAGGATGTGAATATAACTTCTCAATTTCCTCTAATTTTTACCCCCAGCTGTCTTCCCACAAAAGTGTAAATAATTTTATGGCAAAGTGCTTTCAAAAACAAATTAAGAAAAATCCTAAAAAAAATAAAATAATTCTTCAACTATAAATTTGTAAAACAAATTTGCAAAACAAATTTGGCGCATTATATAACATGTTAATAAGCATTTATAAAATTGATGATGGTTTTGATCTGATTTATTTTTCAGTCCTTTGGAGACAGCTGATGAATTATACATGGTTGTGGCACTTGTGAATTGTAAGTCTCCTCATGACTGAAGGTAAATGTCAAAGACACCATGTGTTAGAACAAGATATTTTGCTTGGCAGGTATGGCTTATTCAGGAAATAGGCTTCTGTTTTATACATATTCTACATTGCTCAATTGAGTGTAACAGTTCTTTGAAAACCCATCCTGTAGCTGTCTTGTGTGGCTGAATACCTCCTCATTTAGGTAAATACCATTTTCTTTGATAGTGGAAGAGGGTGTGATCAGTGAAACCTTTTTCTTTGGCACTCTTCCGGTAAGTAGTAAGCAGAACACATCTGTCAGCTCTGTTGTTTGGAGGCACAACGTGAGCTGGGTTAGAACTGAGTTGGCCATAAGGCAAAACATTTGTGGCCGTGTCCTCTCCTTTGGCTGACTTTTGTCTTCCTGCCTGAGTGGGAGTAGGTTTCTCCCACCAGTGCTTAGAGCTCTGGCCTGGCCTTTTTCTGGCAAACAGAAGAGGCTTCAGACATTCAGGCTGAGCAAAGGACATCTGATGCAAAGCTTATTTCTCCTAATGTTTCAAGGCTTCTCTGAGAGAGGCAAAAGCTTTCCTAGAAGACCTGGCTCTGAAATGGCTCCCTGGAGAGCTTTCATATCTGATCTCTTTTAGCTTCTCACTGCTATCAACACAGAGCTTATTCTAGGGATGAATCTAATTGCTCTGGTGCTGACTTTTAAGAGAGGAACGAAGTGCCCCCCTCTCTACTTTTGGGCAACAGCAGTTGCATTCTGCCAGCTTTGCTTAAAAGTGAGTGCTGTTCTTCTCAGGCAGCATCTGTGTGAATGTGAGCCAGCTAAAGGTGAAATGGGAAGATGATGGAACACAGCATCATGCTTGCAGCACTGATAGTGGAGCAGCTTCCAGGGAAAATGCTGTATGCACCAAAACCACAACACAGAATGTTTCCTACTGACCCTACACATGTTCTCCCTTCACCTGAGAAACTAGTGTAACTCAGTGAGAATGGAAGACTCCAGATACAAGGACCATCATAACTAAAAGATCTGTGTGATGCTAATGTTTTACTGACTCTATGTGAAAGAACAAATTATGCTTTGGGCTAGCATGATGGAAGGATGGGGTTGGTATGAATGAGAGTGAAGGTATTGATCTCCTTATAGCTTGTCCTGAGCAACTCAGACATTGGATAGGGTATGACCCTTGTTGATTATATCTAAAGATGAGACTATTGAAGTATTTTAACTCTGTAACTGTTCCAGTAGAACACACATCAAGGAAAAGTGGAGCTTCAGGGTTTGGCAAGGACCTGTACAAAGATGACTGAATGGTTGGACGCACCATAGTGCACATGTGAAACATGCCTCTGATGCCTGCATCTTGATTCCTGTAGCTCCAAAATCAGTCTCTTTCTCTTAGATCCTCACCTCTTGCCTATCTGTTCTACTTACAGCCATTCATTGCCACTCCTCTGCTGTTGTGTACCACAGTGAAGTTGTGGTCCTGAGCCAATCTCTGTAAACTCAGGCATTCTGCTGTATGGTGGTTTTGAACTATCCTACTTTCTTCTTTCTGGATGCTGCCTCACTCAGATATTCCTAGAACTGTGATGACACAACACAGGGCAGTTTACAGGGAACTGTTCAGATTACATTCAGTTGTGAGTCTTTAGTTCCTACAGAAATGACTGATCCCTTCTTGCAGGGAGGTAAACTCATCTTTGACCCGTGATGAGTAGTGGATTAAGTACAAGGGAGATGGGGATGTAGCCCTGATGAAAACCCAACTGGAGTGGAAGGTAGGGTTATTTCTGTGCTGTTACATACCCTGTGCATGTCTAAAAAGACCTCATCTGTGACAGTTTCCTTTCTCCTAGCAGTGAGTTCCATGGATGGAAAATTCAGATGTTCTGAGTTGTTACAGAAATGTACCTGAACTGGTGCAAAGCATGTTGTTGACTGTCCCTCGGCTGCTGGGATCAGAATACATTTTTGGGTTGAATGAGTTTAACTGCGCAGCAGAGACAGAGGATGCCACTAAGCAGATTTTAAGAAATTTCATTTGAACCAACATTTTTTTGAGTCTGGTGTCTGAATTTCTCTTCTTATACTAGGTACAAGGGATGTGATTAGCAGAGAGATTTCAAGAGCAATGCACTTCAACACCTGATGTGTATCTGATTCCATTTGTGATCTCAGTAACAGCTGCAAATGAATTCCCTCAGCATAGCAAGATTTCAAGAGCCCCTCTGGAGTATGCCCAGAATACAAAATACAGCCAACACCCTTGCATTTATTAGCATGGTATCTCCCTGAGTGGGTGATATGAATGTGTGTGACTTGGTGGCTAAAGGTGGAGTTGTACTGCTTAAATTTCTAAGGATTAATTCATTGAGGCCTTGATGCTTGATGAGGCTGGGATACTTTTAAGCTGGGTAAGAAGAAAGGTTGAGCTCCTGCTGGGATTCCATTTTGCAAGCAGTTCCTTTCTTTATATTGACAGAGGTGGTTCTTCTGCAATGTATTTTTAGTAAAACTGTCTTTTTATCCAAAAAGCTAGTTGTTTGGGGGTTTTTTACTTGTTTGTTTGTTTTTCTTTTTCCAGGAAACATTGTTTTCCCATTCAGTTTCAGTGGGATTTACCAAAAGAAGCTGATACCCTTCTTCTCCATTTTCCAGGAAGAGACTCAGCGGAGTGAGCTTAGGGATTTTAGCAAAGTGAGAATAATAATGCACTGAACCCTTGTCTCTGAAAACCACACAAATGTGTGCCAAGACTCTGATAGGATGGGTTGAAAAAGGATCAGTTTATAGCTGCTGCATCCCCCTTTTTCCCCCTCTTCTTCCCCTTTTCCCATCAGCTTCTGTGTAAATCATCTCCCTCTTCTGTCTTTTTTAGGCTTACAGAAGCAGAGGGCCCTCTGGCCTTGCAGAGGAGATGCTGAGATCATCATGGCAGCATGAGCTCTCTGGCCAATATTTCCTCTTGGACTCAAAGGCATCTTCTATGGCAAGAGGAATCTGTGAGGAAAATGGATAAGACTAGAAAACATAAGATATTGTCCTCTTGATGAGAAAGGACAGTGGTGCTGCTTGGGGATAGGGGTGATATGTAGAGGCTGTTTCTTCCTGCACACTTTTACCTTAGGACTCTGTTACAGACCCTGTGGGAGCCACATCAGCCTGTCTCCTGCTCAGCTAATTTTGTACATGAAGGGGTTTTGTTCATCACCTTTTACCTGCCACAGCACTGTCACTTTTTTTCTGCCATTCCTGACATCTGGTGGGTGGGATTAGGAGTTAAAAATGTGCTGGTCTGGGAATTCACAGCCCCCTGGTAGGAGAAAGGGAGAGGACTGAGGACCAGATTAGTACCCTTCTGCTCCAGTAAAACATATGAAGTACATGAGTGCAGTCTGGGTATAACTGGTATCTTTGGAGCCTTAGCATAAGGACAACCTTTTTGTCCCTTGAGTTAAATGCAATAGTTCTAAGTTTTTGCTATATATTCTTGAGTGCTGGTGTCACTGCAACAAAAGTGCATATGAAATCAAGGTAGCAGGTGTGGTGTGCTTTAAGGATCATGGCATTATCCCATTGGAGCAGATGAAAGAGCAGATGGCATAATTTAAGTCCCCAGGTTCTTTAGACAAGGTATGTTGGAGACTTGTAAAATCTTCATATCATTGTAAGGCATGTCATAATGTTAGATTTAACACGTGACAATCAAAATGTTAGTCATAAAACAGAGAAGAAAAATTACACTGTAGAAGTGTCAAATTTGAGAAGCTGGAAGATTCTTTCTATCTCAGCCTATTGTTGTCCTCAAATGCTGTGTCTTGTACTTACCCTGCCTCTGTTAGAATACTGCTAAGGGTGTTGTGGCTGTAGGTGGGAATGTGTGTGCTTTAGTGTTCTTGTACCTATGTGAGGAGCTGGCAGGAACAGGCAAACTCTGATCTGAAGCAACACTGAGATTTTTGTATACTTATTCCATTATTTCAAGCGAAGTTATGAGAATGAGCAGTGGGTTTGCTCCCGTTGGCTATTAATTCGAGGACTGACCTTGCAAAATTATGTACTTAGGCCCACTGCCTTTGAATTTTTCAGTGATTGAAGGTTGAAGAAATATATGTTAGGTATGGAGCTTGTTGAGAAGATCACCAAATTCATTTAATTAATTCCTGTAATAATAAGCTAGTCCATTAGCCTGCAGTGCCACCTAGCCTCTTCATCTTTTGGAGAGCAGGGAGTATGGTATGAATATTTAGAAAGATAAAAACTACTTGGAAAGCGTACATGTAATGATCTTTTCCTCCCTTCATTTAAAGATACGATAATTCAATCTCATCAGAAGATTTTAATCAGCAGTCTGAAAGTTGTTGTCCTGATATTAGCCAGTAAGGGAAAAAAAACCCAGGGAGAATTAGAGATTATTTTTCTTCAAAATGTTAGTTCCTTGTTCAATGCAAGTATTACTCATAATTTGTAAGCTTTGAGATTGGTAAGGAAGCAGAAAGCTGCTGCATGACTATTAAATTTTTTAGCAGTCTGATTCATCTCAAAATGATTCAGAGACTATTGATAGTAGTCCTGTCAGGACTTGCCGTCTCTGTGGTGAAGTTGGAGTGGTTAGTGACATACCATTAGTGCTTTGTGACATTTCATAGGATTCACGACTTAAAAGTATGTGGGGTAATAAAGGCAGCAAATGGAGTTCTACTGGAATGCTGATATTAGCATCTCTGCTACCTGAAGAAGTCATGCAGGGTTGGCTTCTGTCCTTGGGTGGGTCACAGGGCAGACTGCTGTGGAGAAAAATGGCCCTGGGAAAAGGGAACCAAAGCTCTGCTGCCTTACCTTCCCATGCCTGCCTCGGGGAGCCAGGGCTGCTGCTTTCCCATTCCTGTTTCTTCCCTGATTCTTTACTGGGTGATAGGAAATTGGTGTGCTTGGATTTGGAGAGTGGCTACTACAGAACAGCCATTTGGCTTTGTTTCATGGGGAGCCATTGTCCTGGAACTGGCGGAAGAGATTGAGGCATTAGCAAGGATGCAAGGTGGGAGCAGCATCCCAAAATCTCGTTGGATGAAGTAGGTTAGTGAAGGGTAAGAAACATGTCCTTACATCCCTGAATTCCACCAACTTTGCAATAGGCCTTTGTGTCTCTCCCAGCCTCTCTGAAGAGAGCTGAACCTTCTCCATCACTGTTACAAGACAGAATTGTTTTCTTCTTACCCTATGGGTAGCTGGGTTCACATTTTTTTGCTTGCTGTTCAGATGATGATTTGAATTCTGTGTTACAGGATTGTTAATAAATGTAAGATGGGGAAAAATATTAAAGTAATCCATTTCTGACCAATACACTTCCAAGACATCTGTGATAGCTTCTGCCTTCCTAAATAACAAATGTATTTAATCTGAAGCTTTGGGTTTCAGTAGCTCTGTAGAAACAAACACAGCTTTTTGCTTTGGCACAGTTAAAGAGAATCTCCCTTCATTTAGACTTGAAAAAGATTAGCAGATACATTCTTTGTGAAAATCTGCAAATGGTGACTAAACATGGGACTGTTCTCGTGATGACAACAAAAATAGGCAGAAAATGGAAAACATGCACTGCCACAGTCTGCCTTTGTGCAGTGGGCTTATTTGTCACTGCCAAGAACGGCCACAAACTAAGCTCAATGAATGTAGGCGGAATGGGATGCTTCTATTGGTTTTCTTTGGTATAGATTTCAGCTTACATTTTAACAGTATTCAAAAACATTGGTAGCCAGATTATGCCATGTGTAGCACAGAAGGTTTATGATAATTTGAGGGCAGGAGTAATGAGAGAGAAAAAAAAAATTGAGTTTCATCTCCAAATCCTGATATATTTTCATTTTTATCAGCAAACTTTCCTTCACTGTTTGAATATCCTTTTAGATATGAACAGTTTTGTTTGAGAAGGCACTGTGGTGGGTTTTGGCTTGACTGAAAGAGTTGTTTGAGCAGTGTACACATGTCTAATGGTTAGGCACAGCCTCTTTGCTTAAACAGATTACATGAAAGAGACTTAGAGCCCTCTGGGTATGTCTTACAGAATATATTGGGTTAAACAAAACCCATCACTAAGCCTTGTAAAGCCGTAAAAAGCTATCCAGATTCAGAGATCCAGTGAATCAACTTAACCCTCTTGTTGTTACCCTCTTCTTGTTCTGAGGGAATGAACTTCCCAGTCTCTATCTAACCAAACGAGAGGCAAGGTACTCCTGGTGAGTTAGAGAGCTACCATCTTTGCTTAGTCATAGACCGATAGCTCACTCTTTAAAATTAACAGAGGTTTTTGAGTGAAGGGTTAAAACTAGTAAAAAATGAACTAGCTAAGGCTGGCATGGTGGTACCTATGGTGGTCAAAGTCTTGAGGTTATCAAAAGGCACTTGTGGATGCACCTGCCATCAGGTGTGGTATTTGGTGTGTTGTTCTAGAAGCTAAAAGGCTCCTTGTGTTGTTAGAATGCTGTAATAGCCCTAGAGAATTGCAGCATGCTATTGTATCTGCTGGCTAATCATCCGACACGAATAGCAAGTAAAATAAGAAAAGGGAATTAAATGTTAGTATTCTGGAAAAACAAAAAGTAACCAACTGCAGTGACTTGTAAGAAACTCATACAATCAAAGAAGACAGTGGAGCACCTGTAATTACTAACCACTGCTATCAAGCTGTAAAGACTAGCTTGCAAATTGCATTTTATCCTACTTTGAACATAGTTTTAAAAAATGGCGGAAAAGTTAAAAATTAGGACCAGTTTTGAAATACCTTTCAACACTTTTTGTGATTTTTTTTTTTAAATTTATTTCCTTTATGTTCAGGTTCTATGGAAGGACTGTAAAGAGAGGTCTAGGTATAGGATGAGGAATATCTAAATTCTGTGAATAAGTTGTGATGAGTATATGCATCTCTTTAATCAATAACCTCTACCACCACCTTTGATCTTTTTTCTAGAATGACTGGAATGCAGCTATGATGCAGCTGCAGAATATGATACTCAGCTTGACTGAGAAAGAGACCCTGAACACTAATCAACTGGCAGTTTGAGAGTGCTGGAGAAGTGTACCTTAGCAGCTAGGGAACATGTTTAGGAGCAAGTGCTGGAACTCCTGTTCTGTGGATTGCCTTCATCCACATTGGTCTCTGTGAGACTGCAACAGGAGTGAAGAACTCCAGTGCCCTGGCTGGGATAGTTTTGGGCATGTTCAGCAGCAGGACAAATACTGTCCTGGTCCAAGAGGGAGGCAGCTTAGACACCTTCAGGATTATGCAGCATCTGGCTTTTTGGATCCCATCTTATGACATCAGTTTCTATCATTTCTACAAGTGTGGCATTGCACCTCACTTCAGTTCTCTTTGGTCCTGATTGTACAGCAGATATACTGTTTGACTGAAGTTTGGTCACTTTGCTTCCCCATACCTGTGTGACATGGGTTAATGATGCATCTTTTCTCTTGCTGTTTACCTGTCACATCTCTTAAATTACCACCTTCCATTGATTAACTGTACTCGCCTCCTATGTGTTCATATAGCATCCAATACAAGTGTCCCTGCCCTACAGCTTCTGAATATTATTATAATACAGTGCAGATAAATAATTGGAAGATGTCGCTGGTGCAAGAACCCTCTGAAACTAAGTCTGCTTTGCTCCTCAGGTATACAACACAGATTCCTGTTACTGTGTTCTGTCCCTTTTAACTGCATCTATTGGCTGCTTTTGACCCGTGATTGTTTGCGCTGTGAATTGTTAATAGCAATAATAACAACTACTTGCCTAATCCTTAGCATAAGTATGAGCAGGAATGTTCAGCTTTTTCATCTCAGTTTCCAGGTTGAAAGTCTCTATGTACATTGCTTGCCTCTCAGTTGACAGTGTTGCTTTATGTAAACAGAGGGGGTAGTCCTGTACTCCCCTGAAGCCTCTCTGTGGTCCAGGAGTACCATTTCAGCCCAGCCTGGGGTCAAAAGTCCCTGGCCTGGTGACGTAGGTAGGATGCTGGTCTCTGGCTCTGCCTGGCTGATGTCTGGGCTTGACCTTAGACCCTCCTTATCATTATGAACTTGCCTGGTGATCTGGACTCTTGGCTGAATGTGGTGGCTCTCTCCAGGCCTGCCCTGCACGCCTTGCTCATGGGCTGTAGGCCAAAGCCCTGGATACTGAAGTCCCTGCCCTGCCAGCCATGCTAGGAGCTGTCAACCTTTATTGCTTCCTGACAAACGGCTTAATAGTAGAAAGTTGCAAAGTGTAGCTGCAATGAGAAGGGAGACAAAATGCAAAATCAGGATTGACTCAATGAGGAACTCAATGTAAATGTTCTTTATTCCCCCATCTACCAACATAGGCCTAGCTTTCAGCTACAAATCATCACAGTTCTGGATGAAATATTTTAAATTATTGCGGTCATCCAATTTAGCTGTTGTTCTTTCTCTTTTTGGTGCAATACAAAGTTAAATATTTCATAGGGCAAAGTGCATTACTGGCATGCTGTGTTGATTTTCTTTCCCTGTTTTTTTTTCCCATAGCCCACACTCAAGTCAATTCTTTGATATGTGCAAGTGTCTTGGATAGAAGTGAGATAAAATTCTTTCAATCTAAATACCTCCTCTCACATTCTTGGAATGAGGCTACAAAGCTCCAGCACCTGTCCAGGTGGTGATTTATTGCTGTAGATGGAAGAAGGACACTGCAAATCCCTTTACATTCTCGAATACCCTCCACCATTCTCAAAGACCTGAAAAAATACTGTGTCTAGTTTTTAAAAGGTGATTTTATACCTCTTTTAAAAAGGATAGTCTTGACTAATATACACAGAATGGGATAATAATGACAACTTGACATGTGTAGAAGCACTTAAAACAATTCAAAATTACAAGTTGTCAAAAAAATACAATGGACACGAAGAGGTGGTGTACCTAATGTGGAGACACGACCATTTAGTGTCTTGAAGTTTAAACTGGGTGACCCCACTGTGAAATGTTCTTGAAAGCCCCATTGTCTGCTGGGTGGCTACTGAGGTTCTGAGAGGGCAGAAGGGTAAATTAAGGAAAGGTGTTTATTCAAACTAGAATTCCTGAATAGCAACACAGGTAGATAAACTTGAAGATAGACCACCACCTCTAATCTAACCATTGTTTCTCTCTTGCACTGCTGTTCTTTTGTTCTTGCCCTCAGTGGAATGTCACAGCTCTGTTTACAGTGCTGTGATGCCACTTTTGTGACTGGGACCTGGAGGAGGTGGCTGAAGTTCTCAGCTACTGACTGCCTTGGTTAATGTACCAGGCAATTCCTGAAGGTTGTATCTGATTCTTGTTTTTTTAGTCTATGTTGGGTGGTAGCACTATTTTCCTTTTAACCCTTTTCACCTCTTTCTTAATCAAAAACTCATGTAAGACCACACTGTCTCCTTTAGACACTGATCCTTGAAGATGCACACATACTTATGCCATGAATATTAAGTGGGGATGACCACAATTAAGCTCAAATACATGAATCCCTTTTAATGGATTGCTAAGAATGTGGAGAATCTGAGAAAATTTCAGGCTTGCAACAGACTGCTTAACTGTGAATGAAGGTCTTGTCTAGATTTAGGGATATGTATGGAAAAAATGGATGTGTCTGCTATGTCCTAAAAGAAGTGGTTAAAAGAAGTCAAAACAGAACCCAAAGTGCTAGTTTCAACTGCTTTAACCAGTAGTAAGAAGAATCTCCCTTTTTCTCTGTATTTGCAATTCATTTAAATGTTAATGTTTTTGTAGGGCAAGATATGGACTCTGGTGCCTGTAGGCAGTGTGGCAATCTGCAGAATTGTACTCATGCACCTGAAATAGAGCGGCTCACTTTCTTGACTGGTATCAGCCTGAACTGTTGATGAAACACTTCAACACAGCCCAAAGCAAACCAAGCCTTGTGAAGAGTTATGTGGCTGTTAAACATCTCATATTAATGAGCTTTTGTATTCAGACTGAACCCTTCTATCTGGAGTTAGAATAAGTCACCTAGAATAGAATGGGGTAAAAAAAGAACTTTCAAGGAATCACTGAAACACTGATGAGGCTAAGTCACCATGTGGAACAACTTCTTTCTGTGAAGGAGAAGAAAAGGGAGCCTGGAGCAATGACATTTGTAATGTAGCTCTCCCAGTTGTTTCAAGTGAGAAGGAGTGAATCCAGATCTTAATGTGCAAGTGACATTTACTGTCTCTCCTACAGCAAAAGTCCTTTAAATAACAAATGTCTACAGGCAAAACATCTAAGCTTTTGGCTGCCTGTCATCTTTCCCAAATCCTAAGTATTTTTAGATGTCTGTCTCTGGAAGGTGTATCTGGTTTAAGTCTCTAATTTGTTTTAGTGAACTCTGGGCACAGGAGTCATTGAAGTTAATTTAGCAAGTAAGCATGTGGACAAGTGTGGAAAGAGCTTGTGATGCTGCTTTTCTGGTTGCATTGGTTGGTCTGGTATCAGCTCTTCCCTCTCCTTTCAAGTCTCCTTAAAACATCACCATCACCAGAGCAGGACACATACAAAAGTGACAATCTCAGGGTATCTGTGACAGTTTAGTAGGAACCCTCTGGGATTCAGTAGGAGGTCTGTCTTACAAGTTAGGGCATGAGTGATTGCAGAGGGAGTTTTTCATTGCTCCATAGCCTTTAAAATGAAATGGGGGCTCAGTCTGTCCTCTGAGGAATATCTGAGGACCCTGACATGGTAGGGAGGAGGAAGCACCTTTTCTCATCTGCACAAACACCTCATTCAGCCCCAGCCTGCTGAGACAGATGGTTAATGGCACCCAACAGTTTGAGTTGGTGGGCTGGAGAACTGTGAGGGGAGGGAAGTCAGGGTGCTAGTTAAGCCCCTGTTCCATGTGTGTGGAATTGCTTTAGCCCACCCATGGAATTACTAGTCCAGATGAAATGACTATGCTAGTGTCCCTGCCATATTGCATACCTTCGTGCCCAGGCCTGAGCTGTGGCTTTGCTCTTTCAAAATGCAAATCCATACAATTAGGGAAAAGTAGTTCTGGTTCTCCTTTGGCACTGCCTGGAAGAAAAGTTTTATGTCTGACTCTGTTGGGCTGGCACTCAGCTATGCAGGACATGGATTCACTTCCCTTTCATGCTGCCTGCCTTCACAAGAAATCCTCCTGCACGCCGTGTAACAAGTCTTTTACTAGACTGCAGCTCTGTGGTTTTGTCCTTCCGGTCCTGACAAAGGAAGGTGAGCACTTCTGCGGGACGGGATGCAGCTGAAGACAGAGCTGAGGCATGCTGGGCTTTGCTGATGTAACGGGCTCCCTGCAATTTTCATTCAGATCTGGTTGGCTGTGAGCTGGCAGAGAGCCTCAGCCTCAGATACGCCTCCAACTCAGATGAGGTCATCCCTGCTTTTTTTTTTCCCCCCCTCTCACTTCAGAAGTCTGTGATGTATGAACATGTAAGGTCAGAATGCTAATTGCCACACCACTGCAAATCTCTGGATGTAGAAACCCTCTTTCTGCCTCTCAGCTGCACCCTCTCCCAGCACCATCTCAAACCCTGCTCTCCCTTTAAAGAGAGAGGAGGAGCAAAATGAAGATGAATTCACCACCGTGCATTTTATAATTGATTCTCGCATCCAGGTCAGAGGGGAGGGTTTGCTGGCAAGACATTGCAGAGCTGCCCGGTTCTAGCACGAGTGTAAAGTAGCTCCAGGACGGAAGAAACTCCAGACCCTGCTGCTGCCAGAAGTGAAACTACTCGACCTGCCCAGTCGTTTCGTCCCTTCCCCGCCCTCCCACCGTGTGCCATGCAGCGATGCATCCAGCCAGCAGAGGACGGGGTAGGTCCCCTCGGCTGTCAGTCAGTAGGGGCTGCCCGGCTCGGGACGAGCTGATCGTGAAATAAGGACTGGCCCTGCGGAGAGCAGAGCACACAGAGCTGGGGTACCCAGCCCTGGCCTCGCACCCCGCCTGGAAGCATCGCCCGCTCGGCATCTTCCTTCCTCCAGCCCCAACGCCGGGTAATCCCGCGTCATCTCCCGCGGAGAACTGCCTACTAACTTCGGCGCCGACGCCAGGTCTGCCTGCACGCCGTGGGCAGGATGGGGGTTGCGGCATCTCCCCTGTGCCCCGGGGGCAGCCAGCCCCCTCCTCTGCCCCCTCCCACCGCCAAGCCCCGCGCTGGAGCCCCTTTGGCACAGCCTCTTCACCATGTCCTGCCGGCGGCGGAGAGACCGCAACCGAGAGTCTGATCAGGGATCAACCTCAGCACCGCGGACAGATCCCGGCTCTGGACGGACCTATTCCAGTAACGCGGACAGATTCCGGCTCCGGGAGGATCGACCCCAGCACCGCGGACAGATCCCGGCTCGGACGGACCGATCCCAGCACCGTTGACAGATCCTGGGGTGGCTCCGGGCTCCGCCGGCAGGAGGAGGGACCTCGGCCCCGCTCCGACCCCGCTCCGTGCCTTGGAGCCCCGGGCTATTGCGTCGTGCTGGCAGCCCGCTGCAGTAGCAGCCCGCCGCTCTGCCGAGAAATCCCCCCGCACACACTGCCCCCCGCCTTGCTCACGGTGCCAGAAGAGGGCTTATATTTGGGCTCAGTCTGTCTTCTTTGGATCGGGATTTACAAGCTTGGACGGTGCCTGGTTACAGTGGTGTATGAGTCTACAGACCCCCAGGTGCGCTACAGAGTTAGAAATCTTGGATCTGTCACGCCGTGGAAGGCTAAAATAAACCCTATGCAACCAGCAAACCCAACCCTACCCTTACTGCCTCCCTGCAACCAACTTTACTCACACACACCAGTGAGAATTCTCTGCTTTCCTCATCCCTCCACACTCCTTCCTTCTGCACGACTGTAGGATGAGGCATTTCCCTCTATCTGGCTCAGGGTAAAAGCATACCCCTGGGGCATCAACACACATCTGGCAGGGACTGAAAGGTTTTAATCCAGCCTCTGCTGCAGTCAACAATGGCAAATGAACCAGTGATTCTGAATGTTTATGACATGGTGAGTATGAAACTGTACCGATTGAGGGGACAGTGAGGCTGGGTGGGTGTTCATGCTTGGAGGCAGGCATTGTACAAAGAGTAGGCAAGCACAGATCCCCAGAGAGGCTGATTCCCTGCCCCACCTTCCCCTCCCCTGGCCCAAACTCCTCATCCAAGTATATCGTATTGGAGATGATGCTGACCCCAGTTTTTCTGGTTGTTTTAGCATATTGGGCCAGATTACGGGTATTATGCCTGATTTTCTGCAGGATCTTTCAGGAGCAGCACTGGGGGAGCACTGACTTTTTAATTTCCAGTGTGCCAGTTTAGGAAGGAAATGTGATCACCTCTGTCTTTGCTGGAGATAATTGTTCTGTAATTTTGAGTGAGCAAGCACTACCAGGCTGTGGGGAAGGGGCCAGGATTTCATCTAGGGAGGAGAAACAGCTGTAGAATTGCAGTAAGGACATAGTTTCTAGGCTAATAATCTGGATCAATTCATCACATGTGGAAGAATGTAGTTAATAATTTTCTCTGAAGGTTAATTGCAACAGCGGGACTAAGAAATTGTGAAGTTTCAGCACAGAGAGGAACACAGGCACATGCTGCTGGGCAATATTTCCTGAAAGTTCACAGGGTAGCAAGTTGTTTTCCTTGGCCTTTTCTTGCAAGGGGGAATGTAAGTGGGTGTTATCTGTGCTAACAAATCAGAAGGTCCAAATCTTGGCACAGGCCTCCAAAGAGAAAAAGGTCTGACAGAAGTTCAGGAGAGGCATGTTCAGATGAAGAGCATTTTGATCATCATGTATTTTATCTTTATTTTTTGTTTACAAACTAATCATTAAAAAAAAAAAAACAACAGAGAGAAAAAAAGTAGTTTTCAGATCTTCCACAAATTTAGTGAACTTTTCTGGGGAAAATACAACCTTATAACGCCCAGGTGCTGACTGAGCTCTAAATATCCTGCTCCAGACCTTTAAGATTACAGCATACATTTGCTTATTATTATCAGGTGTGACAACTTTTATCAGGAAGCCCACAAAATAGTGTGGGTTTCCCTGTAGGGGGAATAGACACCAAAGAGATTAGGAGTGGGTTGCTGTAAAAGTCAAACCTCTTCTTATCACAAAGATTAGGGGATCTTTTGAGGACTAAAACAGGTGGGTTGTTTTCTGAGGGAAGAGTGAGTGGTAAGGCCTGTTCAGGTAGGACTGTGTCTGCTCTGATGGACAGTCCAAAGAGCACAAGTACAGTGGACTGAAGCCACTTCTTTCAGTGCTATTATTGGTAAAATTGAGCAAGCTGGTGTAAAATCCTTCCCCAGACTTTGGTCTTGAGTGTTTAAAAATCAGTTGCTTGGCAGCCTGAACTATGAACTCCTCCAAGCTGTTCTTCAACCAACAGGTCTGGTAACCCAAGTAAGTGGTAGCTAGTGCTTGATAACAAGAGACCAACATTGCAAATGCACAGACAGAAGTTTATCATTAATACTTTGAGGAAAATAAAGGAGTTGTGTTGTCCTTTTATAATATCCCCTCTTTTCCTTGCAATTTTTTATTTTGTTCTGCAACAAACTATGGTCTGAACTTTCCTCTCTCAGCCATGGTTAATCCGTCCCACATCAGTGAATATTTCACCACTGAAGTAGATCCAAATACTGGATGGATATCATCTTTACCTTTTTATGTTTGATTGAAACCCAAAGGAATTATGGAAGAAAGGGCTTGCTGTTCATGCTAACTGTGTTCCGAGATGGAACACAGTGAACTGAATTGCAGTAATTTTAATTCAGGCTAAGTAGTTTTTGCTGCTTAGTGAACCATGAAAACCTTCATGTGTGAGTACTAACTCCATGAGTTAACCAGTTTGTACACAGAAACTGTTCTATTTTCATATAGACTACCTGGTTTGACTGTCATTCAGTCACCTGTAGCTTATGTCCTACATTATGACTGTTGAGGCAACATGCTTTTCCATTGCTGCTATGATTTTAACACCATGAAGTCTGAAATGTCGTCATGCAAAATCTGCACTTTATTACACTCTGGTAGGGAATCATGGGGGAACTGGGAAATGAGCACATTTGCTTGAATAACTTTTGGAAAATTGGCCTCAATGGAAAAAAGCCCACCACCAACAAAAAAGACAGCTGGGGACAACAATTAACTGGATGTAAAGCTCTGCTTTCCTGACAAAGAACATGACCCGAGTATGGCATCTGGAAGCACTTACACTGCAGGAAAACTTATCCTTAGGGCAGAAGTTCAATTATGGGCTTTGTGCAGCTATGAAATACCCACTCTATGTAGTCTTGTGTATTCAAAGATTATAGCCATTTATCCTTTTACCCATTGGATATGTACCAGGCTTCTTTAGGAAAAAAAGTGCTGCTATTTAATGAGGTGTTTTGCACAAAGAGCTGAAGCAGGTAGATCTATTTGTAAACTTATTTTCTTCAGCATAAAATAATGGAGCAAAAATCACTGGGTATTCATAGTGTTCAGAATATTCTCATCAAAAGCAAACTTTCCTCACCCTCAGCACACTGTTCTATCCCTTGCCAAAGACCTTGTACAAGCTTGCATGGACTTGTGCACTTGCAAAACGGACAGGGCAGGAGAATGTTGCTGATAAACTAGGACATTTTAAAGACTAAATATGCAGGATATTGAACTCTGATTTAACGTGTAAGTGTGAATACAGAATATGGATCAGAGGTTTGATCATGGATGTATCTCTTTCCCAGTCTGAATCTCAGTCCAGCTCTTGCATGCACTCTAAGCCATCCTCTGGTTGGAGGCCTGCAAGAAATAACTGGATCTGTAAAATCTGTGGCAGAATTTTCTCTGATAAGTCAGTTATCACTTTTACTTCAGAAGGACAAATCAAATTCCCTTGTAATTCTCTTCCCTCTGGTCTGCATCAACAAGCTGTTTTTCATGGAACAGATCTTGAAGTACAGGGCTAACTTCCTTTAGTCAGGGTATCATCTTATTTCCTTATCACTTTAAGTCTTTGTGGCTTACTTTGGAATAGTTGGCTTAATCACTGTACATTAATAAATGTTGCCTATTTAAATCAGGCAGAAGAGTAACTGCAATTATTGCTTGGGTTTTAATCTTTAACAAGCAAGCTAAACATATTCCACTAAAAATAGTTTGTGTGGCAGAGATTCAAGTTGAGGACTCTCATAATATTTTCAGCTTATTGCATAGCACATTCATGCTATTGTATTAAAAACAAAGATATTCATATCACTATTGTCCCTCTTTTATTACAGCTAAAGTTGTCCTGAATTTCCACTGTCTTTGCAGCTGATAATATATAAAACTGTCATTTTGATCTACCGGT
Organism: Empidonax traillii; assembly: GCF_003031625.1. Classification (NCBI taxonomy): domain Eukaryota; kingdom Metazoa; phylum Chordata; class Aves; order Passeriformes; family Tyrannidae; genus Empidonax; species Empidonax traillii. The sequence goes on from NW_020955249.1 coordinate 1,701,998, forward strand.
TTTTTTTTTGCTTACTCTTTCTGCTGGGGAAAATGAGCCCCTGAGATGTGCTATAGAGAAAAATGAGAGCCCTGGTCAGCATAGAGCCAGGAAGCAATGATGTAGGGTCTATTTGAAAGAGGGGGATGTGTCTCTTTCTCAGCCTTGTTCCACTGTTATTCCATTGATTCTATTGACATTACATGTCATCCCATCTGGAGTGAATGAGAGGGAAATAAGATTCAGGTCACTGTAGTTGGACCAACTCTTGAGATTTTCCCCTGTGACTTCAATTTCAGAAAGGTAACAAAAATGTAAATATTGATAATGGTCCTCCCACATTCTTTCAGCTCTTAATATAATTTATATCATTTGCCAGCTAAATGGCCAAAGGCGGATGGTGATAGCAAAGGATGGTGCTGCAGCTGACTGACTGGTGTCTCTCTTGCTTCACTGATCAGTGGATGATGGTGCCATTGATTTGATTTCTCCATCGCACCACTGAGTGGATCATTCAAGTGGCCCTGAAAGAAAAACAAACACAATAGCATCCACAGCAATGATAAAGGCCTCTGTTTTGGTTTTGTGATATTATGGCAAGCAGCCTGTGTTTGAAGAAGGGGTGGCATTTTGGGTTGAGGATGTAAAAGCTAAAAGTTACGCATATAGTTTCTAAGAGTCCCTGCAGAGAAGAGGACACACCAGCTATCTGTGAGGAAAGGCGTAAAGCTAGAGGGTCTGTATGGCCACAGAATAATTGCATAAAACTTTAGTACTTTAAGCCAACTTCTCTGATACAAAATAGTATTATGGAGGGGAGAGTTACTTTTCCTTTTGCACTTTTCCGCTCTGTCATTTTCAGCTGTTTGCTCATATGTGATTTGGAGGTGATGACCTGTGTGTACCATTGAAAACCAGCACAGACTTACCACCCTAGCATCCCTTTTGGGCTTCCTATGCAATGGAAAAGAGAGAGTGAGACTTGGCCTCTTCAGCAGAATGCTTTGGGACTGAAGGAATAGATATGCTTTTTACCTCTAGCTTCAGTATGTAAGAAACCTTTGAGTCTGTTACAGAAGCAGCAACAGAATACCAAGCAATAGCACTTCATTCTGTGAAATGATTGTTTTAAGCACTGACTAGATCATGGAGCATGTTATTATCTCTCTGGAGCAAAGAATAAGTCTAGTTATTCAGAAAAATGTCAACATGTTTGTGATTACTGTAGGTAATGATCTCAGATGCTCTCAGCTCGCTTAGTCAGAAGAGTGAAAAATCCTAGTGCAGGTGGTGGCCCCACCTCTGTTAGTTTTTTGTGAGCTGCTGTGTGTGTGGAGAAGCACAGCATCACCTGACTCTTTTTGGTATTCCAGGAAGCTACATGGAAAGCAAGGGGACTTTTTTGTCAAGTAGGTTGATAGCTGTGAAGTTTCTTCCTGTGATGAGCTGAAGAGATGCTCTAAGTCAATTGAAGAACTTGTGGTCCTGAAAGATTAGGTGATGGAGAGTCACTAGGGTCTCTTCTTTCTTTTTCTTCCTTCATGTGTTGGCCAAAGTGAATGATTTTAACAATTAAAGAGCAAAAGCCAAAATATTGCCTTTGGGAGATTAAAGTCTAACAACGCGCACATATATATACACATACATGTTAAGTGAAATGCTTTGACTCTCCTTAAAATATTTGCCAGTCATCTCTGTCCAAAATTATTTGCCAAATCTGAATCATTTTAGTTCTCCAAAACACACTGTTCACTCAAAAGTTTGTCATGTTCTTGGAAGAGCTTGTTAGGTGTATCATAATCTTATTTATTCTGTGGCCAGTCACAAAACTCAAGATTTTCCTCTTCTATAAATAAGAACTGGCTAAAGAAGATCTGGGGTGTCTTAATCTTCTTCACAGGCTTGTTGTGGGGGTAAACTCAAAGATAAATCCTTAAATTCTGGAAGGAAAAGGGGAAGATTTTATCCTTGGAACTCTGTTTTATCACTGACTCTTCATTTATCCACAGCCTTATTCATTCTGCTGTCTTCAAGCCATATCAAGTACAGGCTACTGGACAACAAAACAAAATGGTAAGATAACAGGTGCCCAGTGCGTGGAAATGAGTTCCCCACAGTGCTATAGCATGTCCGACATGAGTGCTAAACAATCTTTTTTTGTAAGAGTAGTCAAGCACAGTACTACTCAAAGATGGTAGTGTGAGGGATCAGGTAGACCTCAGATGCTTGTTTTAGACACCTTCCTAGAGCTTTGAGTTGGCCTTCTGCCTTGTTTTTTGGTTTGCTTAGTTGTGTTTGTTTGTTTGAAGGGCTGAGTTTAGACTGTTAAACTATGTGTATGCTACACAATAGGTTCAGGATTCATAATCACTCAGGTATCATAATTTCTATTATGGGCCCAAAAACTCTCTGGGAAGACTGTTGGTTAAAGGGCAGAGAGACTACATAGACCACTGTTGCAAATGAGAGAGGAAGCAGAGAAAGCTCCTTTCACTGGATGTCAACAGAGTCCTGAGCCCAAGATATGAGAGGTCTGTCCAGACTGCATCAGTTTTCTTGGATGCAGCATTTCCCAGTGCAAACGCTCTTGACTTTGGAAAAAAATATGAATAATTTTTTTTAAAAAAGGTGTTATGGCAAGTCTAATGGCAGTACATTAGAGGTTTTGAATAAATCAGGCTGAGATGCCTGGCAGTGTGTGCCAGTGAGGAAAACTAGGCTTTGTTTCTATTCCTCTTTTCTTCCTAGACTGCATCAATTTAATTTTGAGTGACAACAGGATGACCTCAGGCAAGCTAGTCATAGACTGGGATTGCTCCCTTGCCCTGCTTGGACTCAGGAGCAGAGGGAAAAGGAAAGCAGTTTGGTGATTCTGAGCACTGTGTTATAGTCAGTGCCTGCTTCAAGCCTGTGACAAGGCAATGAAATGCAACTAGACATCTGTCTTGTGTCTTTGGACAGAGGAAATCAATTGGAGGAAGAAAAGATTAAAAAAAAATACACTGAGCTGCAGTTGAGTCCATTCCTTCAAGAAGAAGGAATCCAAACATGTCAACTGATTTAAATCAACTAAGAAGGTAAAGAGTAAGTGGCATGGCCTGGGTTAATAAGTCCTGCAATGAAGTGTGCCCATTTCTGCATAATAAGTGGATTTTTGTTGTCTTAGCAACAGCCTGGAGATGTGTTATCCATCGGGGGAACAGTCTGTTTTGATGTTGTCAGGGTGACAAGCTGGCTACCTGTCCATGTTACTGCAGATCTTCTCCAGCACTGCAGTCTTGTAGCTGGCTACTGTATGCTTATGCATGAGATGTTCTAAGAGCTGTCTCTTGACTGTGCATGGGTCATTGCTATCTCTGGGTTCAGCATTTATCCTATCAGCAAGCTAACTGAACCACTGCTCTGTTGCCCAGTGGACTGAGTTGAACTGACTCATCCAGGGCAACACAGAAGTTGTCACTTCTGCTTGTCCTGCATGCCTTAGGAAAACTGCTCCACAACATGCTCTCCTCTACATCAGCAAATACAAGAAACTCATATGAATGAGGAGAACCTAGGAAAGCTAACACAATGTAAAAAAATGTGCAAACTCTGCCTCTGGAGCAAAGCTTCACAGATCCCGTCATTAGCTTACCGTTCCCACATCAGTACTCTTGAGTCGGTTCTTGCAGATGACAGTCTGACTTGGTGTCTCTAAAGCACTCATTTCAAGGCAGCCTGAGCTCTTGAGGAGTCAGGATTCTTATGGCCAGGATTTCAGGTGTAAGCCTAGGGGCTCAAAGTAAGGTCACCTCTAAGAGATAGAGAAGATACAGAGACACTTTTGCTGCTACCCCATCTACAGGCAAAGTCACAATCCCCTGGTCTGGCTCTGAGCAGCTCTGAGAGAAATGATTGTTTCCTCTTGAAAGCATATGGAAGCTGGTTTCTGTGATTTTTCTCTGGTGCTTTTTGGGCTTTCCCCTTGTAGCAAGGCAGAATTCTTTTAGAACATGACACTTCTGTCAGCAAGGTTTAGCCTTTGGCTCACTTGGCTGTCAGGGTTCCTAATGTTACTTGGCTATTCTTTAAAACAAACAAACAAACAAGCCCCTAAACCAAGCAAACCCCTCTTGGTATTGATGAAAGCTGATGTATTGATGGTATTGGAGACTGTCACTCTCCTAACAAATAAGTTTATGTTAGCAGTAGCAAAACAGACCCTTCTGGCTTTTGTACCTCATCCCTGGTGTATAGGTTGAGCTGCTCTGGTGTTGTGGCTCAGCTGGTTATCTGGCTTCCTACTCAGGCAGCCCAGAGGGATTAAGTTATACATGCAGTGGGAGCTTCTGCAGGGGAGAGCTGAGCATTAGTGGTAGAAGCAAAACTTCTAAGTTGGAACAAATGTCAGATCCATTTCTAAGTGTGATGATAGGCAGGTATATAGTTGTGCATTAGTGCAATGAGCTGAATTTAAATGGGTGTCTTAGAGCTGAAAGCTATGTTGGTGACCTGAGTTGCCCTTATTCTAATTCTCTGTTTGTTTCAGTCTCTCTTGTTCCTGTCATTATGCCAAGCTGACGTAGCTGAAGCTGGGGAGGGAGGCAGAGACCAATCAATACATAAAAATCTATATTTCTGCTGGGGAAAAAAAGAAACAAAATTCACAAGTCTAATGATTCTTTCTCTAACAAATGGACTCAAACTGTTAAGAAAGAAAAAAACACTGATATTCTTGAGTGTGAAAGATCCAGAGCAGAGAAAGTAGGTATCTCCTCACTTCAGAGCTTTATCTATCAGCATATGAATCTGTGACACTTGTTATCTCAGAGAAAAATATGAGGCTATATCCTAAGATTGGAACATGATTTTAATTGGTAACTTAATTTTTAAGCAATTAATCTTAAGGTGTCTGGAAACATAATGAGAAGGGAAGAATAAATGCTGGGAGTTACAAATGATCTCTGATAGGTAAGAATGGTGATCTACAGAAGCAAGTGTCTGATGCTAGAAATGCCAAGAGCATTTCAGCCTTAGTGCCTTCATTGAGTGTGTCAACAATGGGTCGAGTGCCATGTGACTCCTGACAGATCCACATCTCTGGGAAAGGAAGGATCTGACACAGTGTAAGCTCTGTTGATAACATGGTTTGTTGAACTTTCAACTGTGGATCTGTTACTGTGCTTTCCATGTGGTCATACTTAAACCCATGAGGAACTATCAACTCCTTTGCTGTTCTCTTCAATATCTTCTACTAGTGATTAATTTATACTGGATACTGATGCAAGAAAAAAGGCTTCCAAATGCTGATTGCTGCCTCAGGGTTTAGAATGCATGAGGAGCCCAATGTAGCCTTCCAGAGTGAATTATAGGTTACATTTCCCTAGGGACAAAATGTTCTAGACATCTGTTCTTGGTTCATGTGTGTCTTGCTCTGTTTGGGACTACTTGGAGCTGATGATTTTATATTTGCCCCATATTTGTCATTTGCCCCAGCCCTGAATTAGCCTAGTGAATGTGTGAAGTGACAGAAAGAGAGGACTAAGAGGTTAAGCACGGGACTAATCTGATAAATCATCACCTTTGCCATTAACCTGTACTCTTGGGCAGCATCTGGGGCATGAGCCTCAGCAGTATGCTTCTAGTTGCATAGGAGGCCTAGGTTGTAGGTATTTTCAGGCAAGGCTGAGGTGCTTTCTTAGCAAATCACTTATCTAAAAAATGAAAGGCTCTACTAGCTGCCTAAGCACGGATATCAAAAGACATTTTAGGATATCCATCTGATCTCTGTATTCCTCTCAGGAAAGGTCAAGCTATTTTCCCTCATTGATCCTCTTTCATAACTATCAACTTTGTAGAGATGTCTTGACTATTTTAGGGCATTTGAGATGGCATGACATACCCAGAGGTTCTGCCATGAGCGCTGCTTATGGGTTGGGGGAGTAACAGTACTAGTTCTGCATTTGACTTCTACCACTTAGTGTGCTGGTGCATTTGGAGCGACAGAAGCCAGGTTAAAATCCCTGAGGGATTCAGACACAACTGCCGCTTCACACAGGTCTGCCAGAGAAGCAGACAGCGGGATTTGGTTGTTCTGAGTCTCTTGTGGGAAAACATTTAGGTTTTGTTTGAAATACTCAGCAGAAGAGTGGATGTTTCCAGCAGATCCTGGCTGTTCCAGGAGGTTGTCCAGGCTGGAGCCAAGCAATAGTGCTACTCACACTTGTTCTCTGGCTCACTGAACATATGTTTTATATGAAAGAAAGCTATTATTTACTTTATATTATTCTAAAACTGCTTCACCAGGACGGAATGAGAAGGCCTGACTCCCAATACACTATGATGGGGTGGCCAGGCTGCTTTCCTCTGAGGCAGGTGGAGAATCAAATCCTCTCTGGCAGGCTGAGGTGGTCAGAAAGTTGGTCTGTACCCTCCCAGAGAAGTGTCTAGGCTCCTGGTTATCAGGTACAAGCAGGAAGCAATTGTTCCTCCTGGAAAATAGAGGCCAACCTTGCTCTTCCCTCCTCCTATAGGTTTGTTTTCAATCAGGGAATTTTTAGGCAGATGTCAGGCTTTGTTGCCCTGAGAAGATTCTCTTTTGCCCTTTCCTCCCTACCTGTCTACCTAATATGGAGAGTCAGTTACTTGTGCAGCTTTTTTTCTGAGTCTGTCCCAGTACTAATACAAGGGCTAGTGTGTCAACCCTGTGATGGAGACATTGTGGAAAGGTGGGAAGGCAGTGCTGGAGATTTTCATATCTGTGGAGGCCGGAGCTAAAAATGCACGTCCCAAGCTGAAATCCACCCACCATCTGTCTCCAGTTCTAACATTCATTGTTCTTGATTGCAGTGCCATTTGCTGTACTTTTGTTCACTCTAATTTTTATGGCTGCTCATTTTCCAAGACAGCTGGCTATCTTCTCTTTGACAGTTCTTTGGAATAGACTTATTTTCTGCTGCTGGAGCACTATGCCTCTTGTGCTTACTACTGGGAGAAAATTCGGGGCCAGGACATTGAAAAATGGATTGTATTGAACTGAAAGAGAACAGATTAAATCCAGTGTAAGCTTAGAAGAAACAGGGGCAAATTAAATAAATCCATTTCAAGCTCAGGTGTTCTTGGGACCATTAAAAAGGAAGTACTACAAATCCTTTTTTCTCCCTATGTGTCTCATAATATAAGCAAAAGCTTTGGAAGGATAAAAGAATGCAAAGCACATGGATCTATGAAAATTTCAGTTGTTTTTATTGTCGAGGTTAAATTCTGTCCCCTCCCCTAGGCAGAATGCTACTGGAAGGGGAGGCTCTGCACCATGGTAGCTAGAGGCCTTGGCAAGCAGGCAGGACATCCCTTGGGGGGCAAGGCAAGACAGAAAGGTGTTCATCCCAGCACCCTGTTAATTGGATTGGTCATACATCCCCCTGAATGCTGAGTGGGTACTCTTCTGTCCCTTGTATTCAGGCAGAGCTAATAGGAAGGAATGTGTTCCCTGAGAGCTGAATTGGGAGGTAAGAGAAAAGGGGGATGGGAAGGGAGGGACTCCTTTTACATCACTCTTTCACAGTTTTCAACGGCACAGGATGAACTAAAGCTTTTTCAGTGCTCTTTGAAACACCCTCTGACAGAAAGGCAAGGGAGCAGGAAGCAAGTAAAAGTGACATCCTACCTTCCAAATCCATCTCTGCAGTAAAGTTATGCTAGGAGGCTCACACGTCCATCTGTGGCTTTTTAAGTGTTGTTTGTAATATGGCATGTTATTGAAATGCTTCAAGGATTCCCTTTGTAAAGTGTAATTACTCTGAGATATGCAGTTCAGTGCCTATTGCAGCTGCTCTTCTAGCTAATTTTAATACAGTTAAAGCCATTGGTGGATCAAAGAAATTTATGCAGATGAAATTTTAAAGCTAGTGTAATGAACAAAAATTAATAGTCTCTAACACATCAGGTACTTAAAAATCCTGTACTTGGTACCTCTGAACTGGAATTCTGCTTCTCATACCCACAGGACTTTGAAGCATGTTTCTAACTGTCTGTTACCTCTCCCAGGATCTCAGAGGTGTCTCATTAAAGCTGATGTTCAAGCCTATTAAATATACGAATGTAACTTCTAATGATGCATCTCATTTGGGTGAGTTGGCACCAGGAACTGGCAGGGATCATCACTGCTCTGGTCCCCCAGTGGCTGGGATAGTGAAAGCCACCTGGAGAAGTGCAGGATATTACCTTCTGTTTTAAGAGATAAAAGGCAAAGTGTCTTGAAAAGGCTGCTGAGTTCCAGGGGCACACCAACCTTGTCACCTTCTCACCCTACCAGCTTCCCTCCCTCCTTCCTGAAAAGTGCAGCCTCAGCTCCTGGGGATTGCAGATGGGAGGCATCTGTCCTTGAGCTCTCAGTCTCTCCAGCCAGTTAATTATTAATCATCACAATATCCCTTATGTTGAGCATCTGCACTGCCCATGAAACATGGAGAACTGTTTTATCAGTCGAGTCAGAAAGGTTTTAGTGTTCTGTCACTCATTATTGTAAAGCTTTTGTTCTGTCAAAGAACTTAAGCACCCAGAATTACCTTACCTGACTCCCACACTAGATGACCTGGTACTAGCAGGGGCAATAGATGTGCGAATTGGAAAACCAGAAGAGAAAATTAGGCTTGTATCGTGGATCCTGCAACAGAACTGGTGCTGTACCATTGGATATATTTAGAACTGCAGTTATAGGTATATTGCCCATTATGAGCACCTACTTGCTAGGAAAAATACCTCAGTATTTAGGTCACTTGAAAGATACCTGCTGAGCTATTAAATTCTGGGGGGCACAACTTATTTTCTGTGACTGTTGGCTGGCTGTTGTGGCTCTCTTTGGTATGCTGGTGCTTACCATTGCTCTAGAAACAGAGAGACACAAGGCTGTGTAGAGCTCTAGGCCTTGCCTGCTCTCTGATTCAGCTTATATGCTGTCCTGAAAGAGAGACTGAGAGGAGGAAGACCAAAGAGTAGGCTTGAAAGAAGAACATCACTCAACTTGTCTCATCACTCAACTTCTTACTGTTGGGAATATTCAGACATGAGAACCTGATGCCTGACTCCTTCTAGCTGGGACAATTCTAGTGGAGATGGAATGGCACTGGCACTTTATTTCTGGTTTAGGCAAAATGACGCTTTCCTGCCACCATTTAAAATTCTACTATGGGAAGCCTTGGGTATTGCAGGTAAGTGAACCCATTGAGATAGGACGATACATAACTTAAATTGTGCACTTTAGGATCCTTAGGACATGGTTAGGTCCTCAGGTATTTCTGAGTTCTCTTCCACCCTTCCTTCTATCCCAGAATATCTTCACACAGAGTGAAAGAAATAATGGTGGATCTGAGAGGATGTTTTTTTTTGTCTCAGCAGATTCATGGCAGATTGTCACTAATTAGCATAGCAAGGGTCAAACTCACTCTTACTTCATTCTCTACTAAGCTATCAGGATTGTACAAGACCAGCTCTTATTTACATGTAATAATAGATGAAGATATTTTTTCCCCTTTCAGTTCAAACATAACATTGTGTTCAATGACACCACAATGTTTTGAGGTAAGTACAAGTGCTTTGAACATGTGGGAATCAAAAAGCTCTAAACAGATTGTGTCATGCTGCCAACAAAGCATGTCCTTGGACCCTAGCCGAGAACAACCAAACCTTCATTTTGAGTAAAGCACTGGATGTTGAGAAAGAGAAATACAAAAGCTTTAGTCCTCGTTCCCATCTCAATTGCATTTCTAGCAAGTCACTTCGATCTCGTCTTGAGTCATCTCACCTGTAAGATGCTCTTGTTGGGGCGGGAGGAAATACTTGTGGGATGTTTGGGAGGTTAAAACCCTAACTGCTTTTTGGCATTAGGATGTAGCTGCCTGGGTTGATGTGACTCCTGTAGGAATGGGAGGCAGCAGCAGGGTTTCTGGGCGGTGGGCTGGGGGGCAGCAGCCCTGCATCCTGCTGGCTGACTGTCTGACCTGTGTCCAGGTAAGCACATGCTCTGCTGCCACCTTCCTCCTGCTTACTGCTCCTAGCCTTCCTGTCAATAAGGGGATCAGAGCCTGCCTGGCACAAATGGAGGTTTTCTGCCAGTAGTCAGCCACTACACCTGCTCCTGGCCTTGGCCTTTATTGCCCTTTGATCACAGATAGCAGATAAAGTATTTAGAGACAGCTGCTATTTCTGTCATTAGCATCCAGACTTCCTAGGAGAAAACTGCTGAAATCTGTGACAGCTGAAATCTGAGTCAGAGGAAGCTTTTTACTTCAGCATGCACAAAAGCAGAGGGAGAGTGAAGTAAGGGGGAGGGAAAGACAGCACTCAATTTGCTATTCATTTAGTTCAGGAAAGCCCAAGCAACTCAAGATGACGGTGTGCAAATTGCAGACATGCATGTTGCAGCATGGTGAATATTATTCATGGGAAGAAGATGCAGAAACAGTGGGTAAGAAAACAGTGCAGCATGGGGGGGCTGTGTGCTGTGCTTTGTGACAGGACACATTAGCTCCCACTGAGCAGTTCTGTGCTCTGGACCCTGCTGATGGTACTTGACAGTTTAAAGCAAATATAATTATCTCCATGTTGTGGTGCCATTGCAGGTGCTGGAACAGGAGAATACCCAAAGGATCTGCTTGGCCTTCACTACTCCAGCACATAATCCTTTCTCAGTCTTTTCTAGTGTATTTCCCAGTATTTCCCTGGAGAAGGAAAAGGCTGTCATTCCCGCTCTGCACCTGAGGCACTGGCATGCAGAGAGGCTGACTTGTCTGATTCTAGGAAATGAGGAAATGGAATGAAGCTGTGTCAGGGCAAGTTTGGATTAGACATTAAAAGAAGTTTTTTACGGAGAATGTGGTTGGTCACTGGAACAGGCTCCCCAGGGAAGTGGTCACAGCATGAACCTGACACAGTTCAAGGACTGTCTTGGATAACATTTTTAGTCATTATCATTTAGTTTTAGGTAGTCCTGGGAGAAGCAGGGAGTTGGACTTAATGATCCTTACGGGTTCCATCCAACTTGAGATATTCTATGACTGTGTGATTAGGTAACTTGTTGTTGTGCAGTTTCTTGAGTTTTGATGTGGAGTTATGATTGTGAGACTGTTACTACTCTTCTCCAGCTGCAGCTGCTGAAAATGCTCTGATTTCCTTTTAAAGACTGTGATAGATGTTTCAAAGCCAAGTGCTTACATGAGGCTTTTCCCAGTTTACCTGTGCTCCCCTTTGATGGAGTTCAGATAACTTCCAGCACTGAAAGAACAGTGGGTCAGAAGCACTCTTCCAACACTCAGTCTTTTCAAAATGAAAGTGCAGGCTTTCTGTTGCTATCATGATTTCCAGTTTGAAAGAAAACTCCTAGGATCAGAGATGGTTATTCCCAAACCAATTTATTTAGAGAGCACCTCTGGTAATGTAATTCAAGAGGCTTTCTGAAAACATGTCACTTAGTAAACAGGGGAATAAACAGGGGCAGATGAGTCAGAGCACAAACTATTAATGCCTCTGTTGATTGTCATGACTCTGTATAAGCTTTGGACAGAGATAGGAGGAGGTAAAGGAGAAACAGTCAGTCCTAATTCTGCCCAGTGACTCGACAACAGGATTACATATATGTTAATCCACCAAAATTTATCCTCTGCTTTAGAAATAAGAACAATTGCTCTGGACCAGCCTGAAGTCTTTATGCTGACCAGTTTACACAGGTTGTCATTTAATTTGATGGGCAGTAGATTTGAAAATATTCTTGTGTTTTACTTGGTACTTGTCAAAATAAAATGCTACCTAGGATTTTGGATTGGGGGGGGATAGGAACACGTTACACACCGAGGTTACAGGAGGTGATGTGGTTAAACACTGCATGCACATATGTGCTCTGGGGACAGCTTGCCAGACTGGCGGCTTTTGGAAATAACTAGTCTAGCAAAGGGCGGGGGGCCGGGGGGGCTGCGCGGAGCGGAGAAAGCATCTGCCAGTGAATAGACAGATAAAGATTCTCTGTGCTGTTTTTAAGAAGCACCAATCATCTTTGTAACTTTGACAGGTGGCAGTGGGGCAGGAGAGGAGGAAGAGATTCAGAGAATTGTGTGGGTGGGGAAGAAATTAATCCTAATGAATTGGAAGAGCAAATCCACAGTGGGCAGAAAGCTTTGGACTTATGCCCTGCTGGATATGGATAAATGCAAGAGAATCCCTTTTGCACGCAAGAGCTAATTGGGCAATTACAGCATAATCTGAAAACCTTTGCTTAAAGTGTATCCTGACTATCAAAGCGTGAGGCAGATTCTCTTCCAGGGGTTCATAAGGCTTGCCCAGAGTCTTTCAGATGGGTGAAAGCTCATCTTTGAAACATCTCCCCTCTTTATATTTTGAAGGTGTCCTTTCTATGTTTTCATTCTTATTCACAGAAAAGAACACAAAAGTGTAAAAATGGCCGAACTGGCTGAGACCAAGGATCCATCCAGTCCAATTGGATTATTCTTCCCTCAGTGCCTGCTTGTGGAGATGGAGCAGCACAAGCATATATGACACCTCCTTCTAACATAGTCACATATTTTTTTGCTCTGAGGCTTCTCTGAGCTTGACCTCTGCCTCTTTACTAGTCCTCTATGGCTCTTTTTTTCATTCAGTCTTCCCGAATGAATGTAACCTTTTGTATTAATAGCCCTCGCAGGGAGTTTGCAAGTAGCTGTACTATACAGTAGTGAAAAGCTAAGTACTCTTCTTTTTTTCTCTCTCTCTTTTTTTTTTTTTTTTTAAATTTTTTTTTTTTTTAAATAATGGCTTCATTTTGATAGGGTTTATATCAGACAGAATAGTTAGTTCTTATCTACTTTTCCTCACTACCTGCAGAACCTCACTGTATCTCTACTTCAATCCTTACAGATGTTTTCTGGAAAATGTAATGCAAACCATTTTTGAAATAAGTTAACTATGTCAATGAAATCACTGCTTTCTCCAAAAAATATCAAGAAGTGAGTGTCACAGGACATCCCTTTGCAGAATTCATGTTGATCCTTACCTGAAAGATCAAATTTATTGCTCATTAATGCTATATTTTGTTATTGTTTCTACTAATGAATCCAGTTTGGATTCCAGGCTTGCGGAGTTTTTTTTCCCTGGTTCTCTCATGGACCTCTGAAGATTAGCATTACGCTTGCTACATTCTGGTCTTCAGGTCCCAGAGACATTTTACACAAAAGGCTGCCCAGAATCATTAGCAATTCAGCTATTCTGTCCCTGTGGTTCCTCTGTTACTCTTAGGTAAGTGTTGTTCTGCCCCTGGAATCCTCCAGGGCCAGTTCTGTCTATGTTGTACACCCATCCGTGTCAATGTTTAACAGAGCCTCTTCTAATTTCCTCACTCTTCCTACTCCTTCTACAAAAATAAAAATGGGAGGTTCAGGCATGGGAATCTTACCAGTTTTATTTTTGTGGAAACAAGAAAGCTCTGATGGAAAGATTGAATTTATTTTCTCTGCAACAGAGGGTATCAGGTTTGAGTTCTTTGCTATCACTTGCCCCTAAAGACTTTTCTTCTGACATGTTGGAGGAAGAATTGAAGAAATAAATGTTACTCAGGAGGCTATTCTTATATTTTTTTAGATCTATCTAGAAGCTAAAAGTGACAATGTTTTTGTCTGCTTTTGAAAGCACAGGGTCCTGAGACAATTTGAATGAGGAATGATCAGTGAGACTGCTCTCTGCAGTGCTCTCTGCTGTATACCTTGTGGCTTTCCCACCCCTAATTTGTGTATTCATGTTGTCTAAATCTTTTATATGACTGCATTTGAGCTAAGATTTGAGTGCCACAATGCCAAGCAGTTCCACACTCCAAGAAACAGAGCATCTGGATGCTTCTAAAATCTTGGCTATTCTTAAGGCTTTAAGACTTAAGACTGGTTCCTGTTTACTTCAACCATCTTCGAAAAGCTCGTTTGTGACATGAAGCATGTTATTCTCCATCCCATCTCTCTGCTGAACCTGGTTGGTGTTCTTTCTCTCAGGGAGTGTTTTTCTTTAGAGCTGGCATCAACACAGAAATGCAGCATCAGGCTGGTCTTGCTCACATCCGTTGTGTATTGCCATTTGATCAAATGGATAAAATGGAGCATGTGCCTTGCTAGGACTGAGTTGGAAGGGAAAGCAAAGAATTATCTGCAAACATGGATGCACAAACCCCAATGGTATTAGTGTTCAAGTGAGGTAGAAACCATGACTACACAATTATACAAAATAGGAATGAAGCTCATGTCACAGTGGGTGGTCTTTTTTACAAAGGCAGAGGAAAAAATTGGTGGCTGGTATTTCTCTATCCAGCACTGCTTTCATGCTTGGTTACTTGAATGTTGCTGCTGCTGCAGGGTACCAAACCAAGCTGTGTATTTACTTGCATTGTTCACAATGTACAAATACACCTTAGAGGATAAAGTAAGCTGAGAGTTAAAATATTTGCATCTTCTGTAGTTTACTTGCTGAAGAAGATTCTCTTCTGAGCAGACTATTGCCGCAGAAAGCAAAGGCATTCCTAGGGATTCAGCAGCACACCTGGGCAAGCGACCATATTCTGGGAGAAGATGATTAGGCGAAAATTGTTCCTATAAGGACTTTTGCTGAAGACCAATCTATAGTGCTGCACCTTTGATGCCATAGTGGACTTGTGTCTGGGCTAGGTTACTAAAATATGTGAAAGGAGGCTGATTGTCAGTCTATCCGGGGTTGGCTTTGTACATGCTCTTGGGCTTGTTTGCTTATTGCTAGCAAGCCATCTGATAGAAACCAGAGAGTTAAAATGTTGCTGTTCTCTAAGCCATCGTTATATACATACAGACTGTATTTATGCTTCCACATGTGATTCATGAGTAAACACGTCCTGTTTGCTTGTGCAAGTTTTATCCATGTTCTCCTGTGGAAGGAGGTAATGCTTTCCTGCTCACAGCATGCTGGTGTTTGCCTTGTCCTGCTGTGAATGCTTTATTTGTGATATCAGCTATGAGCCTCAGTCATGAACTGGGACTCCACTACATTTCACAAAGACACTTTATAAATGGGAGCCAGAGGAAGACTGCTGGCTCCAAAGAGATTATGAGCTACTTTTCATCTAGATCTGATAGGAAGCATGCAAAGAGTCTGGCTTATGGACTCTATCTGGTGACACTAACACCTCCCAAGATGAGATCTCCCAGTCATGGTCATGATGTCCAGTTTAATATTGACTATTTTGGGGTTTTGATCCCTTTTTGGTCTCTTCCAGTGAGACAAGCTGAGCAAGATTATCATGGTGCTAAAGGGAAGCACAGTAAAATGAAATATATAAATCCTACCGAAGTCATATTTTATAGAGTAAATGGAACTTTCACATAAGATGAAATATATCAGGCTGGGCTGCTGATCTTATTTGTTTGATGAATCTGTTTACCTCTTGCATGCATCCATCTAACTCAGGAGAAGGCAGATATATGGAGTGGGAAATGAATGGTCTCAGACCTAACCATTCATCACTTGCATGATGCATCGCTTTCAAGGCTAGAGTGTCAAGATTACTTCCCTGTTATATAGGAATAGAAATCTTATTTTTCTCTTGGTTTACTGGTTAATTAGCTTAATTTATAGGTTTATGACCACTTGCATTCCCTAGGTTGCATTTGTGAACTTAGAGAAAATCAGCTCAGGAGAACTGAAATCCCCATCTGTTGTATAATACCCTTCATGTCTTCTGTGAGTCGTGTCCATATCTAAGCTAAGCCCAACTGTATTGGGTTTTACCCTTGTTCTCCTGCCCTTTGAATCATTCTGGAAAGAGTGTGGTGATTTTCTTAGCTCTTTGGTTGTCTGGGAAACATTTCTGGGTCAATATGGAATATGGGTTATGTACAGTGTCCTATTAAGAGCATGGGCTCTTATTTCAGGTACTAATCAAAATGGATGTGTGCTTGGAGTGTGCTTCTTCACTCCTACAAATGAGTTACAATCTGCTTTTAAGAAAGGTGGGGGGATATTGTTGACTAATGCTGAATAAGGCTTTGTTTTTCTACAATAGATATCTGGGCATCTAGAAGCTTCTTACAGGGGCCAATCTAGGGAGATAGTTTAATTTGAGAGTAGATGTCTTTGATATTAGAGGACTCTGTGAGCTAGATGAGACATGACAGTGCTTACCTCTTTTTCTTACATCACAGTTCAGCCTGGCCACAGTTCAGATTAGATGTCGGCTCTGCATGCTGGAGAGTTTTTTGGCAGCTCTCTGAAGGATCTGGCAGACAACACCATTTGCACACCATGGTACAAATATACAACCCTTTCTCTTTTCACCAAAATACATAGGAGCCAAGATGTAGTTGCAGTATCTAATGGATTTTTATAGAAAGAAATGCAAATGGAGGTGGGAGGGGGGAAGGGAGCAATATTCCCAGGGAAACCTGCTACATAAAGCAAAATCTTCTCCTTGGTTTTACTGAATTATTTCCTTATCTTCCCTCTTCTCCTTCAGTCTCTGATCTTATTGGGTACATTTCAGATGTGGAGATACCATAAGATGCAAGTCTGTGAAGGAAGCACTTGTCTTAATCACTGGGGTCATTTCAGGTCTGTTTCTACACGTATACAACACACAGCAGACTAGCACAGAAGATTTGCTTTAGCACAAGCGTACAATTATTATTGTGCCCAGCAGAAAGGAAATATTTAGGGCATCCTGAAAACCAGTCTAACTCATGCTGTGCTGTTTAGGAGGTGGGGGCAAGGAGAAGAAAGAAAGAAAGGATAACAGTGTTTTCCAAAGAATCTTTACTGGCATGTTTGTGCCTCTCCATTTGCAATGGTCTGTGTGTTTGTGACTCTTGGGAGAAGCAAGCACAGAAGCTGTCCCTTTGAAGGGACAAACATCCACTTGAATCTGAAATTATTTTCACCCAAAACAGTATCTTCATAGTACTGAACACTGATTTGTTGCCAGGCACTGCTGCTAACAGCCATCTCTGTCTTTCAGTAAGGGATGGCCACTAAAAGCTTTTAGAGCTGCACATCAAACCTGCTCATTCAATAAAGACAGAGGGAATCCTTGGGAAAAAAAAATCCCTGTATCCCCCAGACTAACCAAAGAAGAGCATATTACATCAGTTTTTAAGATATTCCCGCAGCTTTTTAATTTTTTTTTTTTTTTTGTCAGCAACAGCATGTATTAATCACTCTGTTGCATCTTCATTTAGAGAGGGGGGAAAGGACCTTACAGCACTTTGTCAGCATCAAATAGGTAAATGTCAACAATAGAAAATGGTTACTCACTTCCAAAACTATTAATATTTAGTCTCTTTTTTCATTTTAAACAGTACTATAATTGCTCAGCATAGAAGCCCTTGGATCAGTTTCTATCTGAACTTCCCTGATTGCTGTTTCTGTATCAGTTTTATGCTTTGTAGAAGATTCCAAAAACCCAGTTTGGCATTGGACTAGATTATAGAGCTACCCCTTCTTGAGACAGTTCCCTTCTCAAGGAAATGTTCCTTGCTTTACTATTTTATTTTTTTTTCCTTCTTCATACCAGCAGAAACTGGAGTTTTGAGGGAAGATGTATTTGAATCTCCATGGCACAACAGCATTTTATCATTGCCATATTCAAGTTTCTTACTTTCTGTTTATCCCTTAAATCTAATCTGGAGATATCACTGCAATGCGATTCTTCAGTAGTTGTGCTGGAACAGCAGAGAGAGTGTACAATTATGGCAAAAATGCACACTTTTATCCTTTTACTTGTAGGAAGAGATAATGCAGAGAGATGATACACTGTATGAAACTGGCGCTGTATTTGAAGGCATGGCCCCTGGAATATCTCCAGGAAAAAAAATCTCAGCTCACATTGTGAAAGGGTTTCCCCCATCTATGCTGCAGAATAGATTCCTTTCTCAGAAGCTTAGAGATAAATATTGATTTTTTTGCAATAGCAAACTAACGTTAGTGGCATGCAGTCAATTTCTGTCATAGGCACTATGAGGTATTTCAAACACCACTGAAGAGCCCAACTCTTTTCTGATCTTCTCTGATTTTTTCTGATCTTTTCTGATCTGCTGTTGGCTCATAGGACAGACCCAACTGTTTTTGGCAAGTGAATGGGAATGATACAACATATAATTTTGACCTTACATAGCCCTTGCATGGAGAAGAGATCTGGAGAGTATTACATTCTTTTTTTATATTTCTGTAAGGATCCAAATTCACCTGTGGGTAGATATAACTCCCATCTATGTGGTGCTAATGCTGCCATTAGGAGCCCCAGGGCGAGGCCTAAGTTTGTGGACTTTGAGCAGCAAACAATGTGTTTGAAAGGAGAGCTGGGATCTCCCTCTCTATTTGAGATCCTTTTTATCTGAGTATCTGACTATGGAGCTCACACTGGAGTGGAGTGAGAAGGTCTTCCGTTCAGATTGCTGGTAATGATGGTGTTAAACACTTCAGGGTATATGGGGATTTGAAGAAGAATTTAGAGGATCACAGTTTTGAATTTAAATCTAGTATCTTGATGATGATATTTTAGTTTTGAACTAGTCTGGAGTAAATCAGGAGTATGTCCATAGCAAATTAGGGAATATGAACCTCACAAGGTCCTTGTTTGACATCCTAGCTATGGGACTATCCTTCATCAGTTCTTCTACAGATGTTGAAATATGCTTTCACCTCTTGCTGGAACACAAGATTTTTGCTCTCCTTTCTTTTGGGCAATAAATTTATTTCCTTTAATGTCTATGTGCCTCTCATTTTTATTTTATTTTTTTTCTATTGAAGATATCAACTTTTGTCTAACAAATGTAACCCTGCCAGCCTGCAGATTCCTTTGAAGTCGTTTGCTGTCTCCCTTGGGTCTCTACACAACAGGTTGAAAACAATATGTTACTGTGCTTTGCATTAATGGAATGGAACAAAAGAAACTATTTATTCCATTGCCTGTGGTGTTCATGGTCCTTCTGTGATATCATAAAGGGACTTCTTATCCCTTTCTGACGGCTGTAGTTGCAATTACTTTGTTGTTACCTCAGTCTTCTCCAAGTAGTTATCCACATAGAAACTTGGCAGAAGTCAGAAGTTGTTTTAACCAGATTTTTTTATACTTTCTTGGTATAAAGAGAGTAGCTATTTCTGCCTTGTGTATCTAAGAGACTGTTGTCCTTGGTGAAAGTATTAATGAATTGGATTGCAATGCAAATATGGGTATTCCTTCTACTTAGTAGTCATCTCTGAGAGTTTTCCTCCCCACTCCTACCTTAGCACAGTATGCCTTTAGACAGTATTCCTGTTATGATCTGGTTATTAAAATTATTAGAGATGCCTCTGCTTGACTTAAGGTACAAATGAGACCAGATGCCAAAGTCAATAGTATGGGTTTTATTTAACAATAAATGTGAGGCAGAGAGAGAGAGAGAAAGAAATAGGAAAAAGGAAGGGCAGAAAAGAGAGTGACAGAGAGATTAAATAGAAAATATATCACCACTCTGTGGAACCTCACAAAGTCCCATAAGTCCTCTTCTGCTGGTCTTCTTGGTGGCAAGGGTCCTGCAAAGCATGTAGTCCAGTGGATTCATATACATTAAGGAGATGCCCAGGCACTTCCCTGGAAGGGGGAAGCTTTGCCGGTCTCTTGCGACAGACTAAGGATTTGTTGCCTCACCTGGATCACGTGCAGTCCTCTGGTGGTAGAAGACCTCAGGAATGAGTCTGGGGGGCGCTTTGGGATTTTTTGACGGTTTATGACCCTTCTCAGCTGCCTCTCACATGAATGTCCTGTGTGTATGTGGTCTTCCAGGAGATCGGGGATTATTCCTGTTTTGTCTGGAGAGATTTTACCATCATACAGCCAAAACCCTTCTCCTCCTTCACCTAGGGCTGATTCTTAGCACAGCTGCTGAGTTTGGCTTTCTTTGTGGATAAATTCTTCTTCCCCAAGGCTTGTTTACTTCTCCTAGACCTGAGATAACTGGACAATAGTCTTATCTCAAGTTCTGGTCACAGTCCAAATTCCATTTAGGAGGCATATTCAGGGTGGGAGGGGTGAGTTGTGCTTTGGTGGTTCTTTGCAGTTTAACTTTAAAGTCTTTCTATGATTTTGACAATGTTTAAGACAATAACAACATTTCAGTCTATCACAATCACTTAAGGAATATTGCTTCCAAAAGAGAGTTGAAAGTGGCCTGTGTGCAGCTTGTCAAATTTTTCAAGGTCATATGTCTGACAAGGGGGGCTTTATCGTTAGTCTGTTGCGTCCCTTCAGAATGGTGACAGCCTGGAAATTTTGGAGATGATCCTCCCTTCCCCTGCCATTTGCCTAGATGATATCTAGAGTGATATGTAGACTGGAGTGCATTTCAAAGGATGCACTGAATGCTCTGTAATGCTGGACATCAGGATGGGGCTTATCTCTTCTTTGGAGAGAAAGACCAGTAGAGGTCTACAGAAGTCATCAAAGTACCCTTACCAACAAGGAAGAAGACATGTTAATGTTTCTTGGTCCAAGCAGGGCCTAGCCACAGCATTATTCCCCATCTGAGAAATCATTTAATATCCCTCTTCATTATTACAGTTCTAAGTTACATCCTTTCTACAAAATGAAGGACAGAGACCCTGAGGTCATATTGCTGACCCCACCAGTTTATGTCAGGGCCAAGGCAGTTCCAGAGCCAAAGCATCTGCAGTGTGCTTCAGATACCTCCTGGTGAACCAAGCTGTAGGGTATTTATCTCCCTATGGTTTGTTTTTCTTTTTCCAAATCACATGAATTCTCTTTGGTAGAAAGCCTACTTCTTGACACACTGTGAAGCCTGGGCTGAGGGCTCACAATGCACATAGGTGTGCAGGCTATGAAATATGCTCAGCTGAGATGATAACAGCCTCCGTGACATTAGCAGAGGAAAATGTTTCAGACCATTCAATACTCTGTCGTGCACAGGCATACTAAGGCTTTCTTGATATCTGGCTTTCAGTCATACAAAAGTTTTCTTTTTCTTTTTTCTGCTAGGAAACTCCTAAGCACTTCATCAAAGTCCCTCCTCTTTTTAAGCTATGTTGCTCCTACTTGAGTCTTTTGTATTGTTCTTTAAAGTCTTCTCCCATAATTCATGTCAGCCCTTCAAATGTTTGCAAATTTGTCATCTGCAGTCATTGCTTTGCCAATCTATTAGCTCTTCTGAATTAATTCTTTTATGTCAGTCTCGTCATTTCTCTGATAATTTTGCTGCTGTTCTTTCTGCATACCTCTCAATTTGTCATTTTGAATGTATCTAAGGCAAAGGTATTATATTTTCCTAAGTTTCTAACAACACATGTGAGTATCTCGGGTACATTCTATGAGGTTTCTCAGGTACATTTCAGTGTAAACCTGCAATGGATGTGTTTTTTTCAGGCTTCATATACTTGAGATTAAGACTGTACATGAAAGTTGTCAAAATTAAGGAGATACACCATGTGAAGTGGTATGCAATAGCATGGATAGTCCTTCTGCAGGGCTGCTTATGAGACCACTGTGTGTGACAGGCTCTGGCATATGCTCCAGCAACTCCCCCTCAGTGATTTTTATTTGATGTCCCCAGTCCTACCCTGGCCCCTTCAGCTGAATCCTTCAGGCACAGTCAATAATGAGGTTAAGGGAAACAGGTGAAGGTGTGAAAAATGTCATATTCCTTCTTGTATGCTGTAAGCAGTTTACCATGTTGTGTACACAGGCAGCCAAGATGGGCCATTAGTCATGACTAGTGTGACAAACCCTTGGGATGGTGGATTCCCTTCTGCTGGTTTTGGGTGAACCTTTGAACAGAAGAGATGGGGATGGTCATTCTGCAGGGACAGAAAATAGCTGTTTAATTTAGCCAGCTAGTTGCCCTGTCTCCGTTGGTAAAGCAGGTTCCCACTCAAGCACTCCCACTCAAAACATAAGTTGGATGAGTGTTCACTGTCCTCAACAAGAGTTAACTATTTAATGCAGAGCACACTGGGTCAGCTATCTTCTGAATAGCAGCTACGAATGCGCATGGCTTGAGGCCAAACATACACAGTGGTAAATGTGTAAACTTCCTCACAGAGGTAGCTGCAGGAAGGAAGCTCTGCTCAGGACAATGCCTGCCATCAGTGTAACAAGGTAGAAAGTGGAACAGTAATGCAGAAAGCAGAAAATTGTAAGAGACTTAAAGTGATACCAGTATATTGAGCCAAACTGTGCCTGTCCATTTATAGAACGAGGCTGTAAGTGGAAACATTGGAGGTATCTCAATCTCACAGCTAAATCTTGTTCGTGATTTTTAATTTAAAATATTCTGAATACACCCAAAAGTTAACTGCTGAAATGCTTACTGTTTCCTTTCCATGGTGAGATTAATACTTTCTTCTGTCCTGCTATTCTTCCAGTAAAATCTAATTGCGTCACAACTTTGAGGCATAAGTAGATTTCCAATCTCTCTCAGCAGCAGCACCAGTTTTTAATCCACATACAGCATTTTAGAAGCCTCTGAAATAAGCTCTTTATGCTTCATGATTGTAAAGATTTTAGTGTTGGCTTGTGCATCAGGCAATTCAGAAGCATATTATAATGTCTGAAAAGCCACAGTAAACTCCAAAGAAATTCCTCCTGAAAAGACAGCTAAGGAATGTATTTAGCCCAACCTGAGAGGAAAAGAGCAGAACCTGGCTGAAATAGAAGAGCTGCTGAGACAGGGTTGGTTGTCACAGTCCCACAGAGGGTTGGCCTGTCATTCCTTTCAAGGGTGCAATTGAGCATCTTGCCTTGTGTCTCTTCTCTTAGAATCTGTGGGTTTGCATGAGGGAATATGTTTAGCAGTGTAAGCTTTAAGTATCAGGCTGTCATTTCACAGGAAATTCCTGTTCTATAAGAGTGTATTAACCTGAGGGATGGAGAACTGTCCTTGGCAGAATCTCCTTTTGTTGAAAACACAGCAGAGAAGAGGCAGTTGCATGCCAGAGGATGCCTTGTCTTTTTCCTCTTTCTCTAATACGACCTTGCTTATTCTTCTGCCAATTCTCCTGTCCCAGTCCAAGAGTGAAGTGGGGTCTTTGTGTGGGGTCTTTGTGTAGCCCTGTATCCTTGCTTCATCAGAGCTACGTCAAGCTCTCTGGCTGCACTGAAGCTGCAGGATTTCTCAGTACTTGAATGCTCTCCTGGAAGAAAACCTGTAGTTCCAAGTTTTGATCAGTTCTGTCAGTTGGGTTATTTGCAAACAGGCCAGTGCTTACACTCTGGGAACTGCTTTCATTGAGACTTGAAAGTTATTGCCTATTGCAGCTGGAAGCTGAGTCTGTTTGTAATTATAGACCTGCTTACTACAGTGTTTTGTTTCTTTAACACTGTGTGGCATTTTAGGTGAAAGTTAGCATACCTGACTAAAGCAGTGCTTTTGGCTAGCTGGATTTGGAGTGACTTGATGGCCTGTCACACCCTGGTCCGTGACTTGCAGATTGATAGCTTTTGCCACAGCGATGAGGACCTGACAGAGGAGGTGATCCTCCAGGCGGGAAGAGTCATGTCCTGCATGTGCTGGAGTGAGAAACCACCCAGGTATTTTTTCCCAGGTATGAAGTACCAAAGACAGGTCTGTGTCATCACTCCTCAATACTCTGTTAAGCTTCTTGATTTTGTTGTTGTTCTGCCCACATGCATTTAAATCCGTACCTGGTTAATCTGTGTCCACAGTATATTAGAAAAAGAGCATTTTAGACTTGGTGAATATACAAACCTTGGACCTCTGCAGAATGAAATGTAAGAGACACAGGTCACACTGAAGTGAGCTTGGGTCTCATCCAATTGCTAAGGCAAACTTCCTAATAGTAGCCATGCTGTATAATTTGATGTCATCCCACATGATAGTGTGCATGCCTGGGGCTGTAGAACAGAAGTGAGTGCTGCTGCAGTATGGCTGAGGTGCCTTGGCAAAGATCTGCAGGAATCTCCCTGTCCTGCAAGTCTGTAGCTGAAGTAATGCTTCCTTCACCTCTCCAAGCATTAATTGGGGAATATGAGATCTGTTTTGGGCTCTCTCGTTCCACCTCTGTGGGCCCAAGATTCTGGATCTCAGTTTAGAAAGATATACTAGGGGAAACTGAAACTCTTCTGAAGTTGCTGACCATATAAAGCTGGGATTTTACTCACTGTTTTCCTAAAATGCTGTTCTCTAGCTTTTCTCTCTAGTTTTGTCTTTTGTGCTCTCAAATTTCACATATAAAATACAATATCATTATATAATAACATACTGCTTTAATGTTCCCTGGCTGGTCTCCTGCATCAATCTGATGTTGCCTTTAAAAGACTGGCTTTTGTATTTAGCTTTAACATTGCAGAGGATTCTCTTGGTGTTTGAGATGTGACTGATCCCTGCATTTATTAGTGCACACACTCCTTTGCATGTTCTCATGAGGCTGCTTACATATGTTGACTGCAGGGGCCAAGCACTGCCCTGGGTGTCCTCCACTTGGATTTGTTGAGCCAAGGGTCTCTTCTGCAGTGAGCCAGCTCCCCTGTCCTATAGAGAGGAGACATCTTTGCAAAGGAGAGCTTGGTGCTACAGTGTGTGACTTGGCCCTCAAAGAGCAAAGGATTAAAATCAATCCCAGGTAGTAGGACAGACAGTCTGTCATTTGACCTGTGTTGACAGGAGTCCCTTAAAGTGCTCCTTGCTTACTAGCAATGCCAGAATATTATCTGTATCTCATTCACCATTACTGTTTGGTTTTTTTTCTTCCTCGTAGAAGCAAGGCTCTGCCAGTGAATTTACAGGGAAAAGGAAGTAATCCTGTTGAATTATATGCAGATAATGCTTTGAGAAGAGATACAGTCAAATTAGTTACTGGTTCATCATCTGCACCCAACCTTGGTAAAGGTGTCTTGGTCATAGTAGTGCATGGCCATATATGGGTATCAGAGAACCAGATTAGGTCAGAACAAAGCTCTCTCTAGCCCGGTGTCCTTGCTCAGACAATGGTTGTATGCAACATCTACTGAAGAGCAGAAACTCACAGCAAGGATCTTATGCCACTGAGTACTCTGAGTTTGTAGCTATTTGCTGAAATCAGATTTATTTAGCAACTCCTGATGGATTTCTTTTCTGTATGTTCATACAGATCATAAGAAAGGATGGCCTAGCATCTGTTCAGTAGTGGATGGATCAGGTGGAGTGGAATATCCCATCTATTGGGGTGATAAATATAATATTGCTTAGTGTGTTGGCTGCTCAGAGTACGTAATATCTGATGTACTCACAGAAATATTCTTATCTCCAGCATCCAGGAAGCTGTTCAGTTAAACTGCTCAGCACACTGATGCAGGAAGGATTTTGGTGAAACACCATGGAAAATAATGGTCTGAAGTAAAGAAGCAAAGAGAAACTTAGTTACAGAAACTACAGTGTTATAGTATGATATTAATTGATGGTAGAAGTTAGTGGTTATATGGATGGGCCTCTTCTATCTGGAAACCCATGTTTCTGGTAAGAGTCCCTAGAAACTCCTGCTCTGAAAAGTTCCAGGATGATATAATCTGCTTCACATCATCTGCTTCTTCATCCTAGACTTAACAGAAGCATACCAGTAAAACAAAGCTTTTTAGTTTCTTTCCTTTTTGGAAAGTTTGGGCATGGTTCACTGTTCCAGTAAGACTTTCACTTTTAACTCTGTGTAATGGATAAATGAAGTGAATAACACAAGAACTGACTCAGAGTATCTCCCAGAATCTAAACCATCTCACCAGTTATTCAGATCTCTGAACAGGAAATCAGAGAAGACTTAAAAAAATTTCAAATTCTGCTTCATCAGAGACCTTCATTAAAAGCAATTAACTGATACACTACAAACTGCAAATGCAGAGGTTCCTATCCAGGTTTCAGTTTTGAGTTCTGGGCTATCTGCTGCCTTTATGAAGCTATTACAGTCTGGTTAGCTTTCCTTGCTGCCTTTCTTGTCTTCTGAGCAGTTATCTGTCTCTGTTGAAGATGAAAATGAAACAGAATGTTCCAAGTCCCTCTGAGTAGGGTTCAGGGCATGATTTTCCAGGCAGTATGCAATGCAGACATGAATCATAACTCCCTTTAAGATACTATTGTATTCAATTTCCTGGCTCTTTTCATCTGACTGAACAGGCTACAGATACTTGTTTTTAATCTAAGCAATAACCAATTTACTCCAGAGATCAGTATTTGCTGATTGTTGCTGCTGTTCTTATGCTTGGAATTGCAAACCCCTTGGAAAATGAGGCCAGCTTGTGCATGAGTGTACAAACCTGGTTTCAAATCTGGCTTGGATTCTCTCTTCCAGCTCAGCAAGTGACTGACATGTTCACTTCGGTATAGCTTCCTCCCGAGACAAGCCGTGGGTTGTGCCAAAATGCTGTGAGGCATTCTCTATGTGTTCAGTCACACACTGGAGGCAGATTCTACAGCACCCTGGAGACACGGGTGAGATGAGGACAGTACAGTCATGATTCAGAGCTGCCTTGCACTTTGGTCTTGCTAGCAGGTCATATCAGTATCATATCAATAGAACCCACTTCAATTACACCCTTGTGTTACTGAAATTATTTGAAAGAAAGTGCTAAATCAGAGTAGCTTCTGTTCAGTTCAGATTTGGGTATAGCTGAGGTTGTTGCAATGCCATAATAGTTCAGTAAAGGAATTAATAATGAAAAATACACCATTTAAATACAGAAATGTCCATGTGATGGTTGTAATCTTGCAACACCTGCCATCAGCCAGTGAAACACTCTTTTAACTCTGGTGGAACCTCCTCATCACCTGTGCTTCCAGAGCTGTCCCACAGCCTGGCTCTCTGCTCCTGGAGTGGGGCAGGGTGGGTTCCAAGAGCTGAAGTTCAGTGCTGGGAACAAGAGTAGTCGAGGCACAGGATGGGCTTGTGATCTAACAGTGCTCTGTAGGTATGAGGTGATAGGTCTCAGCACATTATCCTAAGAAATACTCAGTCAAGGAGAGGTTTTTCATTTTTTCCTGTCTGATTGTTTATTTGTTGTTTGGACCCAACATAAACTTTAACATGGAAGAAGAAAATGATATAGCTGCAAGTGGCTTTCAGTTTAACTTTCTTGTTTGAAATATAAAGCATGATGCAGATGAGGCTCTGCAGATAGCCCTCATTTTGATAACTGGCAAGAGCATTTCTAATTTAAAATATCTCCCTTCTCTTCCTATTAGTTACCTCTCTAAGCAAAGCAGCTGGCGTGACCTGGGCATGTTTTGCTTGTATTGTTGCTGTGAGACAATAGCTCAGCCTGAGGGAAGAAGACAACCTACTTACCATATCATCTGGGAGTTGTTGCAGTAGGACTTGAGAAACCAGTGTTTCTCTGAAGCTTACTGAGACTACCTGACACTATCTGAGGAGTTAACCCAGATAGTTAAAACTGTACCTTCAGTCAGTTTGCAGACCACACCAAGCTGGGCAGGAATGTTGATCTGCTTGAGGGTAGGAAAGCTCTGCAGAGGGACCTGGATATGCTGGATTGATGGGCTGAAGTGTATTTTATAAGGTGCAGTAAAGTGAAATGCCAGGTCCTGTAGTTGTGTCACAACAACCCAATGCAGCACTACAGGTTGGGGGCAGAGCGGCTGGATAGTTGCCCAGAAGAACAGTTGCTGTGTTGGTCAACAGCAGCTGAACATGAGCCAGCAGTGCCCAAGATGCCACGAAAGCCAGTGGCATCCTGGCTTGGATCAAAAATAGTGTGGCCAGCAGGACCAGGGAAGTAATTATTCCCCTGTACTTGGCTGCTGGGGAGGTGGCATGTCAGTGTCCAGTTTTGGGCCCCTCACTACAAATAAGACATTGAGATGCTGGACTGTGTCCAGAGAAGGGCAACAGAGCTGGTGAAGGGGCTGGAGCACAAGTCTTATGAGAAGAAGCTGAGGGAACTGGGATTGTTTAGCCTAGAGAAAAGGAGGCTGAGGGGAGACCTCACTGCTCTCTACAACTACCTGAAAGTAGGTTGTAATGAGGTGAGGACTGGTCTCTTCTCCTAGGTAACAAGTGACAGGACAAGAGGAAATGGCCTCAAGTTCCGTCAAGGGAGATTTAGAATATAGAATATATATCGAAAAATATCCTCATGGAAAGGGTTGTCAAGCATTGGTACAAGCTCACAAGGAAGTCATGGTGTCACCATCCCTGGAAATATTCAAAAAATGTGTGGATATGCCACTTTAGAACGTGGTTTGTGGTGAGCATAGTGGGGTCCCATGGCTGGATTTGATATCTTAGCACCCAGGTTGATGGCTGGACTTGATGATCTTAGAGGTATTTTCCAGCCTTAATGATTCTATGATTCTACAAGATTTGGGAAATCAAAGAACTGAACTGAGAGTTATGTGTACAGGGAAGACAGACTTTTGTCCCCTGGTGTCATATGTGGCCTCCACCTCTGTATCTTCTTCCCCAGTTAGAGTAGGGATGTTCCTGGTGCAGAGGACAGGGCAACAGAGAACTGTGGAGAAGGGCAGTAGAAGGCAAGGGCACCTAAATACTAGGCCTGGTGCTCACCAGAGGGCTCACTGCTAACATGCTGTCCCAGCTGGCAGAGGTTGAGAGCTACCTGACCCAGCTCTGATGTATCCTAAAAAACAAGAGTTTGCACAATTCAAGTGAAGAGGTAAATGGAGGTTACACAAGGTCTGCAGAGAGCAGTGGGCCTGGGTCCAGCTGGGGTCAGCTGGTTGGCTGCCCTCCAGCAGCAATACATCATTTGTGATAAGAAAACTCACAAAGAAAAAGTAGCATTACAGCATTTTCTGGAGGTAAATGGAACTGCTGTACTGCCAGAGGCAAGCATTTTTGGGGACATGGTTTAAGGTATAAAGATTGCCCATGCACTTTTCGTATCAAAGTTACTGTGTTTTTTCACAGTAGCAGTGGTCTTGCAGAAAACATTTTCAGGTGATTTACAGAACTACTGCAGTTGTCATATATACATAAGCAAGCAGTGTGAGTAAAGTAGCTGGAGTGACAGACCTCTGGTTGCCTGACAGCAGAGGGGTTCTTATTCATACCATGGCAGCTCAGTGACACCAGACACAGGGAAGGTGCAGCTTACTCTGCCTCCGCAAGAAGCTCCCACCAGACCCAAAAGAGAATTTTAGTTTAATGAACCTGTCATGTCCTTGTACAGGAACAAGCGAACAACACTCACTTTCCTTGCAGTGCTTGATTAAAACACGAATTTAGTTGCTCTGAGTTACCAGAGATGTATCTTCACTGCATAGAAGCTGTGAATTGTAAATATAGCAGGCATGTGCAGTTTGCTCTGTGCCTGAAAACAATTTCTGTAGCAGCACAGCTCTGCAACTGACCTAATAAATACTGGTGCTGGGCAGGGCTAATTATCTCCAATGCAGCACTGCCCTGGCATAGCTGTACGGCTTTCCACTTCAGAATTAGCTTAGCTGGGACTTGTTTGGGTGTCTGTGCTGTCCTTCACGGTATGGTGGAAATGGTGGAAGAGCATCACATGCATACACCAGACTGCGGCATTACTCTGCTCTAAATGTAATGCTGGGCTACAGAGCACCAAACTCACTTAACAGCTCCTCTTAAAAATTTGTCTAACTTGGGTGAAGGCTTGGTCATCTTGGGCCTAATTTTGGAACATCAAGCCCTTGTCTCTTCTGAAATCAGTGCTTGATAGTATATAGTGTTTCTGAACAAAGTGCTGACTAGCATGCTCTGAGTTCCTTTTTTTTCTGTAAAGCAGTTACCATTGTTAGATAATTACTAAACAGTGCCCCTCTGACCTACCAGGGTAACAGACCTCTGTCTCTATGATCTTTTTTCCTAAAACTAAAATATTAATAAGCAGATGTTGGGAGGTGATGTAAAAAGGTATGCAGAAAATAATTGGGGATTCTCTTACTCCAGATTTTGAGATCACATAAGGCAAGTGAATTGATAAAACTGGCTCAGTGTCAGGTATTTAAGTGAGAAGATAGATAAATAATCACACATCCTGTAGCAGCTGGGTTTATGCAGGTTTAGGTTGTTATATCTTAATACAGGTTAGTGCCTTATGTGGAAAGGATTAGATGAGCATTTTTGGAGGCCTAATTCCAGCCAGCTGTATAAACACAGTGCCCACTTCTGTTGGTCTGTAAGGAGTCTCAATTTGTTTGTCTCTAGATCATTTCAAAATTACTCTTCTTAAGAGGAGTTGGGGGAGATAGAGGATATATCCTAGACCAAGATCACATGTTTCTTTTCCACTAATGCTTCCCAATGTGGCTTTTCTCCTACTGTAGTACTGGATAAATGAATACACCTCCACCTTGGGGATTGGTGTCTTCCACTCTGGCATCGAGATCTACGGCAGAGGTATGAAGTGTTTCCTTTTCACTACCTGCAGAACATGGAGACAATGTATGGTTAGTCTGATATGGAAAAGTATCCCAAATTTACAGCTTTTGGCAAGGAATGTTTTGAGGAATGAAAAACTCAGCCAGTTCTCTTTTTAGAGTCCATTGTGCAGTCCAGGAGTAACTTGTGCAGTTCTGTCATGAACCATGTAGCCCTTCTTATTTTCAGCATGTGACTGCAGCCTCTATAGCTTGTGCAGGTGTGTAGTAGGATGGCTGATAGAGGAGCAATGTTGGAAAGCCATTCCAACAGTGAAGGCAGTGAAGGAGGAGGATAGAGAATAGGAGAAATGAAGGAGGGGGAAGATAGGCAGACCCGCATATGTGTTTGTGCTAATTCCCTGTCAGGGTAAATCCATTTTCCAGTCATTCTTTATGAATGCCTATGGTCTAGAAATCTTGGAATCTGGGTTTCCAGATTTTGGAAACTGTTCATTTGAAACAGCAGAATTATAGATAAAAGAAAATGCCTTGTAAGACTTTTGAAATTGGTGGAGCCTGGATGGAGCTAAAGCTGATTAGAGCCATCCATTGCAAAAGGCGCAGTCAAGGGATCTGGGGAAAAAGCTGTAGTGCAGTGAAGTATGGGCTAACATCACTAACTTTCTGTTGCCTTCTTCAGCATTAAATGGGAATGACTTGGGCTACTCACTCATGGTATTTTTACTCAGTGTGATGCAGTAGACAGAGCCCTTGGGGTGCCATTTCCATCTCGAGCACAGAGGCTTTCACAGGCCCTGCGAGATGGCCTGTGTGACACCCTGAGGACCACAGGCTGTGTTTCACAGGCCATGCAGGGTGGCCTGTATTATATGGAGGGACTGTGTGCTGAGGCAGCAGAATGCAATCAGCCTGGCTTTCTGCAAAGACTTCCTAATCTCTGCCTGTAAATACCTCTGAAAGATTTGATTTCTTCCTACTCTAGAAAAGACTTTGTAAAGCTCAGTAGCACCAATGGCAGCCTCTCACAGTTTATCCAGATGCCCTCAATGCAGAATTTTCCACTGAGAGGAAGCTACCTGGATGGGCACAGAGGCACACTCAGAGAGTTTTCCTAGTGCTGTGGGAAAACAGTAGTGTTAGTGTTAGCAAGGATGGAGACTGTAAGGGCACTCTCAGTCTGAGAGGTAACCAGAGAGTGAAAACGGCTTTCAGAGTCTGGCTGAAAGAGATTTTGGCAATAGCCCAGCCCTTAGTGCTGATATTGAGCTGTGCAGACAGCTGCCATAGACTTTTTCCTGACATGGCGTTAATTCAATTACTCACAGTCTGTTTCTTTCCTTGTCAGAGTTTGCCTATGGAGGGCATCCCTACCCTTTCAGTGGGATTTTCGAGATCACACCTGGCAGTGCGGTAGAACTTGGCGAGACCTTTAAATTCAAGTAAGGGCCCTTTTCTGCATCTTCTCCCCAGCCCCTGGTAGCCATCAGTGTTGGAGGAGCAGGGAAGTCCTGTCCTCTGGGTCCCCCTTTCACTCTCCTCATAATTGCCCTCACTGCATCCTTTCCATGATCCTAATTCAAAGGCAGCCCTGCAGGGATTTTGGAGATAGATAAAAGAGCATGCACACCAAACAGGGAACAGTGCTGAACTGTGTCAGGGATTAAAAGAATGCTTATAAATGAGTGCAGTTCTCTTTTCCTGTATTTTTGTTTTCTGTTCTCCCCGTTTCACCTGTTACACAGAGCCAATGCACAGGGGGAAAAAATAAAACTTCTCTTTTTTATTACTAACTTCTATTTGTGGATACTGCAAAGAGTACCTGAAGTCACCTCCTGTGTTTATTGTTGCTCTGTCACAAGGGACTGACTGGCTGCTAGAGGAGTCTGGGAGGATGCTGCATCCATGTGATTTTCAGGGTACTCAAACTGTGGGACTGTGGGTCAAGGAAATGCCCATGGCAGGTGGGACTTGACCTACCCAGACTACCTGTTCATGTTGAAGGTTTTTGGAGACTTTTTAGAACAAGTGCTATGGAGTGAATATTGGGAGAAGCAATAAGGTTTTGCATGTTTTCAGTCTGCTTCTTCCTGACCCACCCCATGGGAACCCTCTCAATTGGGAAAAAAAGGCATCTCCTCTGTCACAATGGAAATTTCTGCTGTGGGATGATGGGCAGAGTGGGAGAAGACCCCCAGAGCTGAGACTGCCCTGGTGGTGAGCAGGAAGTTCTCGGGGCTGTTGCCTGTGCGGTAACCTGCTTTGTGGAAAAGCTGGGGATATTATTGTGCCATTCTGTTAGTGAGAGTCTCTGATAGCCTCAAATATGATGTCCATAATGTTTAAGCCCGTCCTTCTTGCCAATGTCTGATCATTTTCTTCTCCCTTCGTATATATCATGCTTTTCACTGTACCTTTCCATTTTTCCTGTTGTGCATTTTGCTTTTAACTAGAGAATCCATTGCCTTGGGCACCACAGACTTCACAGAAGAGGATGTGGATAAGATTATGGAAGAGCTGGGCAAGGAGTACAAAGGAAACGCGTACCACTTGATGCACAAGAACTGTAATCACTTTTCTGCTGCTTTGGCTGAGGTGGGAACAGATTTTTTATTTTTTACTTCTTCAGATACGTAGTAGTGCTCACAGAAAGGGAACTGGGGTCAGCACAGCCTGCCAGGTTGGACCCCATAGCCAAATCTGTCTCCGCCCTTAATATTTTTGGAAGCCTTTTGCTGTTGAAAGGGATGGGATCACAAGGTGGAGATGTGGTAGGTTTATCACATGTTTGGTCTAAACTTTGTGGGAAATTAGGATTGCCTGTAATTTGTTTCACTGCACTGAGCAGGAATTGGAAGGACAGACCTGGTTAGCATACAAATATGCATTTTAATAACAAACATAAATAACCCTACATGATCTCCAAGGCATAAAAATGGTTTATCAGTTTTCTGAAAACAAAAATTTGCAGTATTCAGGAAATGGGTATTCTTTTTCCTCATTTAATGTGTACCATCCAAAACACATTAAAAAAAATTATTTTCTCATAGACATAATTTCTGTGTTCTCAAAATCACTGTTAATTATAACAAAGCTGTTATTTTTCTTCAGAGACAATTGAAGCACACAAATTGAAATTTATCCCAGCTATCTGCTGATTTGGGATATCTGACTTTTTTTATTCCCAAAGTTCTGATTATTTTGGGGGGAAGCTGCCTTCCTCCTCAACCCCCAGACGGGATGTTTAAAGTGTGTTTCAATTAATGTGCGAGTATTCAGCATTTGTGTAAATCTGAATTCTGGATCTTGACCCAGTGCCAGAAAAAGATGGGAAAACCGTAAGATGGAAGTGACCTTCCATAAAAACTGTTTCTGTGCTTTGCATAGTTGTTTTATGGCAAACGCAAGGAGAGAATATAATTCATCACAATAGAGTATGACTGCTGTAACAGCGAAATTTTCATATCTCCTTCTGGAGTCCCCATTCTCATTCATTACACACCTCTTGCCTTTCTTCATCATATGGGGCAAGAGTCCTATGCCAATAACTTCTTTTGCCACAAGTGTCCTTTTGGCTCCAAACAAGCCCATCATGGATCCCACCTGAGATGTGTAGAAAAAATACTACATGATTTCATAAGAAATTCCCAGGTGAATCTGAGAATCAGCAATTCATTTATAAGTGACCTCCTTAGGCTCTTAGGGACACCAATTCTCTACT
This sequence comes from Empidonax traillii, assembly GCF_003031625.1. NCBI lineage: Eukaryota > Metazoa > Chordata > Aves > Passeriformes > Tyrannidae > Empidonax > Empidonax traillii. The sequence continues at coordinate 1,736,024 of NW_020955249.1, forward strand.
GGTTTCATCCTTACTAATTATATATAGAGAAAATGATTTAGTCCTTTCTGTAAGTGTTAGTGAATTAAAACAAACAGGAGGGAATTGAATTGGTACAAACAGAGAATGAAGTTTCAAGCAGTACAGAGCAAATCAGTGTTAGCCACACTACTAATCTGGAGTCAAGTAATCAAATTGCTACAACAGAAAATGGAAACTTTAAAAATTATGAAGGAAAGCTATGTGATTATTAGGAAAAAGTAAAGAAAATGCTTTACCTGCAGCAGTGAAATAAAGTCATTGCTTGTTATGTACTTTGATAGGTAAAACTTCCTCATGAGGGGAAGAGGGGTGAACAGTAGTGAACAGTGACAGGATCCAAGGGAATGGCCTGAAGTTGTGTCAGGGGAAGTTTAGGTTGGATATTAAAAAAAGGTTCTTCACCCAGAGGGTGAAGTTGGGCACTGGAACAGGCTCCCTAGGGAAGTGTTCACAGCACCAAGCCTGGCAGAGTTAAGAAGCATTTGGACAACACTCTCAGGCTCATGGTGTGACTCTTGGGGATGGTCCTGTGCAGGGCTAAGAGTTGGACTCAATGATCCTTGTGGGTCCCTTCCAACTCAGCATATTCTGGGTGCCAACCATAAGCTCATAGCCACTTTTCCTTGATTCTACTGCTACATATCAGCGAGTCCCTCACTGCCTCCTCCTTGTCCAGCCTTCCAAACACAGGTCAAGTAAGAGATCTTATAAAAAAAACTAGTAGGGTATTTTAAATTTTGCTTTCAACATGCTTTCAACGAGCGTCTTTATAGGAGTGGAATTTAGGGTTAAGTTTTCCTGCAAGAGCTTTCTTGGTGGATTTTGAGTGCTCATTCATTGCTCTGTAACCTGTCTAGATAATAAGGCAACAGCCTGAATAGCTAGTTCTGACACTTCTGCTCCCAGGAGCAGAATTTGCTCAGGATTTACATCACTTTAAATAAACCCTTCATAGGCAAGCAGGATTTTTTTGTTGCTGTTGCTCTTCACATATGCCCATGTTTATCAACCCTCTCTAAAACATTACAAATGCAAACCCAGAGGAGCTGAACAGCAGGCCCAGGAGCAGAATGTCCTAGATAGTCTCTAGCATGGGGATATAGAAAATTAAATTACTATAAAAATTGCTGGTAGTAAGACACTAAGCAAAAGTCCTAGCCATCCAATGTGCCTCAGACAGCATGAGGAATATGTGTGGCTGCCTTACAATGGATATCTTAATCTGTTTTGGTAAACATAGTAATTTGGCAATCACTGTGTTTCAGAGCTGGGTGAGAAGTAGCAGAGCTTATCTTGGGATGCTTCTGACTTCTTGAAGGAAGGACTGCTTGAAATCTTTTGAGACAGTACCTGCTTAAACTGAAAGCAGTGAAAGTTTCTATTCTCATTTCTCAACATCTGATTGCTTGCTCAACTTTACAACTTAAGTGATTTTCTTTTCTTCTTCTTGCGGTAGTTTCCATTAAAACTAAACAAACCAAAAATCACCCCAGTGGGAAGCTCCAGTCCATTCCACATAGAGCTATAAGATGCCTCACTGTGCACAGAACATGTTGTCCTGATGATGTTTGGCTCACAAACCTGTGTAGATATGTGTCACCATAGAGGGCAGAAAACAAGAAATTATACTTATGTCCTAAAATCAATTCCAAGATGAATCTCTTTAGTGTTTGTTTTGCTCTTCAGGCCCTTCACCTGTGAAGGAGCAATAATAATAATTAGCATCTATTTATGCATAGTCATGTTATGTGGCAGTTCAAGACAGTAAACTTGAAAAAGTATCCAAAGAATTAAAAGAGAAGATGTAGAAATTTTACTCAACAGAATAAAATTGTGCGTTAGAACTGGGATTCAATTCCAGCCACAAGTAAAAGCAGCCAAGGATTTTAAGTAAGTGTAAATCCTTGGTGTCTCTGTTGCTGTAGCCCCAGTGAAAGGTGATGCTATCTGTCCTGCAATGCCCTTTCATGCCAGAGAGGGGTCAGGGTAGAGAATACTTTTTAGTTTGAAAGAGAGAATAATAACCAGCTGTGCTTCCAAACAGCCTTTTAGGCTTTTCTGCTCTTGAGCATAAGCAGTTATGGACAGTCAAGGAGATGGTTGTTTTGAGCCTTGTGGCTGATGCCAGGCAGGTCACTTCCCTGCTCTGTGCCTAAGTATCCTCCCCTTGTATACGGGGTTATTTCCTTCCTTCGAGAAGGGCCCTGAAATATTTTGATGACAGCTCTCTCATCTGCCAATGTTAATTATCTGGCTTATGGCTTTAATTGCTCTGTTTCAGCATGGAAGAAAACCAGAGATAGAGCTTTATAGCCAAGTGGTGATGTATGAGTTAACGCATGTTTACACAAATGCATCTGGCAGGCCTTGAGATTTGGTTGTAGGCCTGTGATAGGTAGCTGTGCTCAGTAACCTTAATTTCCTCATCTCCCTTTGGGCTTGCTTAGTAGTGTCCATACAGATGTTGCCCTGGTGGAAGGGCCATGGGCTGGGAGGATAATAGCATCTGGTCATACAGACTGAGGACAAATGTAGCCATGTGTGCTGCTGGCTGAGGTCACAGTTCTGCAGGGGGAAGGGAAAGGAAGTGTAAGATTTGCTCTACTTCCCATATTGGCTTCCTCAGGATCATACTGTAAGACAACAGTCACATGTCCAATTGCCACGACCTGTAGGACAGGTTCCTCGTTCTTGGAAGGAGTGCTAAACCACAGGAGTCAGGCTTTATTTTCAGATTTTTTGTTTTCTTTTCCTTTACCACTGTTCTCTCAGCAAATAAAACATCCATTCAGAAATCTTCTGTCTACATTTGTTAAAGAAAGATTTTTCTGTTGAATTCCCATTTAATACGATGATGCCTTGGGCTCCACCATAATAACTGGTATATGTAGTCTTCAACAGTTACATGCAGGCTGACTGCCAATGGTTAGGGACACGTCTGGACCTATGATCATGACTGCCATTTGGCCATGCATCTTGAAAAATCCCTGGACTATAGGAAGTTCAGCACAGACAAATAAGCTCTGCTTAACCACTGGACATGCCTTTGACCTACTATCTCCCTCTGGAAAAACTTACTTTGCAGTGCAGCCTCACTGTGTGCTGCTGTGGCATTTAGCCTCCCTGCAATGCCGTGCATCAGCTGAGTCTTCTGATCTTCCTGACCACATTCACTTGTAAGCTGCAAAGGGCTTTGTTACTCTCTAATTGCCACTTAGCTCTGAATTTTCCCTACTCCTCCCTACTGCAGACTGCCAAGCATATTCACCTTGCTTAAGACTTAGTTCTCTCCCTCCTTTGCCAGTTCCCGATGGACTTTTAATGAGCAGTGACTGGATCAAAGAAGCATGGCTGGGTCTCCCCTCAAAGCAGCTCCTCTGGAAAGAAAACATAGAATGCCCCAGTTTCAGCTGTAGCAGTTCAGACTTCCATCTTCTCCAATGCCATTTCAAGGCAGTCTTATCAGTAAGTGGCTCAGTGAACATGTTGCATGATCAAGAGTCTCTTCCTGTGGATTCTTCTTCATCAGGGACTTTGGGGTTTTTAAGAAGTGAAGAACTACCAGAAAGCATAAGTGTATGCCTAATAAGCACTGTACACCATCTTAATTAGTTTTGAAGGATGTTCTGATGTAAAGCAGGACAGAATTTCCTAGTAGATAATCGTGAGAAAATGAGAAAGAAATCAGATGCACTCCCTGTGCATTTGCCCAGCTTTAACTTAAGGTCATTGGTACACACACCACTTAATACCCCTTTGCAGTTTCCCTTTACCCTCATCATTTACGTCAGTGTAGGAAGGTGAGAGGAGCTTGATTTAAGTCAGCACTCTGACTCCTGCAACATGGTGTCATGATAACTGTATTTATAAATCACTTAAGCACATTGTTTGTGGGTTAAAATGAAGAGGTTCATCAAACTGCAGTTAGCAATTTGCCTACAAGAAACTTACTCCTTTCAAGTTGCTTATGCTGACAGTCCTGACAATCAAGTAGTATCCATACCATACTCTCTAAAGAAACTTCCAAGAGTATGGACAATTCTTATGGAGGACTTACACTTGTTATTTCTGCAAAGAAATATCAGTCAAGCCATCGGCAGCAGATCCCTAACTTCCCATCCTCTTCTGAGCTTATGTACCTTTCTGTGTTTCAGTATTCCAGTGGGGTTTCATTCTGATGAAGTTATGCATGTATGGGGAAGTCAGTTAGGACTACATCAATATTGGATAAAGCCCTTCTGTTTGATCATCTGTTTTTAAGTCACTTCGTTCCAAACAATCCCTCACATATACTTACAGCAATATGTTCAAAAGGCCTTCAAGGAATTGCAAAATATTTATGTTCTTTTTGAGTTGTCCTGGCTGATGAAAAAGGCTATTTAAGCTCTGCCAGGTGGAAAGAAACATTGGCTTTTGAACATTAAAAAGGCATTTTAAAACAAAAAGAAAGGCTAAAACTATTAGTTCTTTCCATAATGTGAATTGTTGAGTTTCCTGATTCTTTCAGAACATGGAGATGTGAGATAGCAAAAGGACAGAAGTTACAAATCGCTGTAAAGCAGACATAAAGGAAAAGAATACATCTGTGGTTCCAGGAAAAAGCTGGAAGAAATTACTGGACTGTAAATTCCCCTGCAAGGACCTGCAGGTCTGAGGTCTCAGTCTTGCCACTGCTTTGCAGAAGCACTTGTCACTGCAGCAGTGGCCACAAGGAAGTATGATGTGAGGTGCCAAGAAAGATTTGCAGATATATACTTTGTCACGAAAACTGTCCTTTGGGTATAGATAAGGGTAGGAGCATGCAGACAGAGGGAATTGGAAAATTGCTGTCAGAGGGCTTTTTCAGTGCCAGATTTCCCTGCAAGTCTTCTTGGACTTGTGGAAGGCAGATACTAGGTGAGGCAAAAGCATACTTGGCACAGCTTGTGCTCCCAAACACACATAAAGGTGAAAAGTTGATTGATAGGGTTCAAATATGGGCATATGATATCAAGATCCAAGCCCTGCTGATGTGTGGGCATATGGTGAGTGTACAATGCCTGAGGACAGGTTCTTTAGAGAAGACAGCAGTAACTAGAGGATCAGAGGGAGGATGAAGGTTTTCTGCTGTGAAGTTCTTCTCCTGCCTGGCAATTTTCCTCAGCTGAGTGTAAGGATCACATCATGTCACTGAATCTCAGATTTTAAAAAATGTTTTGCTGCTTAGCCCATTCACAAACAGAAGACAACTCATTTGACTTCCCACCAGCAATTTTCTATGCTTCTGAAGTTTCCTGAGTAAGCCACAGAACTGTGTTCTTACCGGAGTGATGACAGTTGCTACGGCACATCTCAGAAAAGGACATACTACCATGGGAAAGGAGAAAAACACATTTGAATCAGCACCATAACTGGAAGATAAGTGGAATGACTCAAGGAAACAACTCCTTCTCCTTTCATTAATGTGATTACTGCCAAGAAACTGGAATGATCCCTATTTAAGGAAACTCTTCAGCACCTTGCTATAGCACATATGGCACATAATTTTCAAAGAATTGTGGCTTCTGAGCACCAGGGAAGGGAGCCCTTTTTAGTCCCCAACAACCTTACTAGTAGTGGAATAGCAATAAAGTCAGTGGGTCTTATGGGCTCTTTTGCTAAGATACGAAGTTGATGCTTATTATAATTAGGAAATTAATTGTGAGGCAGTGGTTTCATTCACCTAAGAAACTGCTGATGTTGGAACTTTACCTGAGAACATCAGTGGCAGAAGGTTTGATTCTTATATCACGTCTTTCCTCCATCTTCTTGAAAGAGGAATGATATGCTTTTGATTTTTATCAGTAATTTATCTTAAGTACTGGAAAAGATCAAACTCCTCTGTATACCCTGAGAAAACCCCTGAGTGATCTGGTGTAAATCCCCTCAGAGTCAATGACAGCAGAATCTTGCCACATCACTGAGGGGTGATGAAGCACAGTTAAAAATCCCTATTTGCTTCCAAAATTATCTTATCTTTCTCTTATACACAGAGAAATCTCTTAAAAAAAATAGATCAGTCCTAACTGTAAAGTTAGTGTCCACATTTCATCCTTTTTCATAAAACTCTTTAAGGTCATTTGGATTTGAGGAATTAAAAACTCTTCAGGAAAACAGATTGGTATCTCATTATCCAGCTTCCTTTTGTACCCACTGATCCTTTTCACCCCTTTATTCCTTTGAATATTAAAGGATCTGTTTCCTTATTGCTCATAATTTCTTGATCCAAATGACTGGATCCAGGGGACAGGGGATCAGAGACACTATCTGAGTAAATGCCTAAAGTCTGAACTAATTATTTAAGTCGAACTGGGATTTTTGGAGCAAACCAAGTTATCAAAAGAGGAGCCTTTTAGAAGGATCTGATAGTTTTAATAAAACTTTTGCTGGGATGCTTGTGGTTTCAAACAGGACTTTTAGCTGATGAGACATACTCATTCACAAGTGACTGAGAGAGAGAAGCTTGCTGAGGTGCATGAGAGCAAACTGGATTAAAGATTTATTTACCTTTCTCTTATATTTCTGCAAAAGTTCTGAATATCAGCCACAAGATGTTCTGAAGCAGAGAGTCCCTCAGCCTCTCTTGTGGGAACTGTCCCACTTTAATTATTTACATAATCAGGGAGATAACACATTTCAGCAGGAAAAGAGAAAGGCCTGAATCAGAATTTTTGTGCTTATTTGTGCTTGTCTTAGACCTACAGCACTTCAATACTCAACCTGGGAGGTAAATAGCTTCCAGTCTCCTGAAGTCAGTAACCTCAAATCAGCCTAAAAGGATGGTCTCCAATAGGAAATACCCTGAAGATTCACAAATGGAGTCTGCACAGTGGACCCTGCAACCTGATGGTTACAGAGGACTGCAGCAGGCATGTAGCATACCCACTGTTGAAGACAACACAGTGATGTTATTATATCACTGCGTGCCAGATGGGATGGAAATGCTTGGTGAAGCTACACATCTGAATCTCCTTGGGAGGGAGGGGATGATCTTGGTGCAATCAAGCTTGCTCACTGGCTCTAGGACGGATGCTAGGGCTTCTTTACCCCTTCCTTTGTATTATTGGTAAATATCTGCCCTATTGATAGTAGCAGAGAGAGGCACTGTCATTGCATATCAGTCTGATAGCAGGAAATACACATCTCTTGTGACTGCAGTGCAGCGGGAGCCATCTTTGTGATTGGCTTTACAGCTGTCTGGTGTACACTTACTTCCCTGATGGTGTGGCTGTCTCAGCAGTGCTTTGTCAATGTGGTTGGAGCTTTGGTAGAACAGAGGGACTGTATTTTACTGGTAGAGGGTGTGGAGCTGTGCTGAAATGACAGGAGATGGTGGTCACTACGTATTATTTTCTTTCTGGATATTCACCTGTCTTTTTTCAGCCACAGCAAAACTGACAGCATATAACAAACCTACATCAGAACTCTGCTTTCCTCAGAGAAGCTTAATTTTCAGCAAATTCTCTGAAAGGAGATAGATTTGCTGAATCAAGGACCAAATGAGGACAGTTTTTAATCATCAGTTAATAATTCAAGACTAAAGCTTTTCAGGTCCATCCCCAGGCACTTGTGAGTTTTCATCATAAAGTTATTAAAAACTAGGAAGCTCTCCTTACCCTGAAAGCTATGAGAGAGAAAGGATTAAACATGAAAGAAGGGGGCTTCAGGTGGCATTTGAGTCACAGTCAAAAGCAGCAGAAGCTTTTATGAACCAATCTTCAGCAAATCCTAACAGATAAGTAATACTCATGTTTTCTTTAGCCAGCAGTTGCTTTTCAGTTGCCTCTGTTGCAGAGGAGGTTGGTGTTTTGTTAAGTAAAAACCTGTGTGCGATTCTGTTAATGGCAGGGGAGAAAATGCTCCCAACAGACATAAAGGACAGAAGGAAGTGAACGAACAAACAAACAAATAGCCACAGGACAAGAAAGAACATTAGGAAAGCTTTATTTCCTGGTGCTTGAGCCAGTCCTCCCTGAAGCTGATAGAAAGCTTTGCTTCATTGCAGCAGCCTTTGAACGTTGTTAGCTCTCTGGAGAACAGGCTATGTTTGTTTTCTGGTTTTTAGCTGCCATATATGTTTAGAATAAGCTTATTTATAGAGATGCCCTGCAGCCATAAATTTATCCTCATGGTTTCAGATTTTTCCTTTTGTTTCTTTCTGTATGTATGTTCAATCTTGACTGCATGCAGTTAATTAACTGCTGTATTTCATTCCCAATGTGGTGTCTTGGTGGTAAAATGAAATTTCTAGGTGTAGTTTGTCTATCAGATGAGATTTTTGAAGTCTTTTGGAATTTCTTAGAATGAAGGCTGCTATAAAAACACATTTTTCCCCCCCTCATTAACCTTTCTAGCCTTGCTATCAGGAATGAGTCCATAGGCCAACAAAAATTATTATTAGGACAAGTCTTATATGCACCTTTCAGATCTCAGTCAATCTTCTTTCCCCTGTCTCTCTACTTGTGCATGGGAATAATATGAGGAGGCAAGTAATTTGAAACAGAAATCAACACTCCCTAAATGGCAAGTTTTTAGCACATCATTTCAATTTTTGAAAAAAGGGGTGATTTTGCCACATATACTTCTGCAGTCACTTTAATGTCATCTATCTAGCAAAAGAAGCTTAAAACTGAAGATATTTTAAGAAGAAATTTAAAAAACCATAAAATCGTGAGCTCTCTGGGGTTGGTGTAAATGTGGGTGTCTTTATCCATATAATTTATTTTTTCTGCTTTTTGCATCTGCCTTTGCAAACTGAAACCCCTGTTTCCTTATCTGTTATAAGTAAGCACGATTCCTTGGAGCTAAGTTAGTTTACATTATCTGGGGAGTTCATCTCTAGTCACACCATCATGGGACCTTTGAGTCTCTGTGTGCAAATGCCTGAAAAGTGTGCCTCATTTCCACAAATGAAGATGGTAAGAAAAATCCCTGCCCTTTAAACCACTGCCTGTTGATAAATGAAAAGTGTCGGGAGTGTAAATGAACTGACATGTTGATGAACTATGAACTATCTGTGTTGATAGGCTTTTGAGACTGGTACCTTTTGCTTCGGAGTCCTGCCAACGCTGTCAGACAGCAGGTCTTTCCCTGTTCCTATGAGTTCTTGTATTCTCCCTTCTCATTGTATGTCCATCTGCAGAAACCTGCCTCTCCCTAATATTAGGAAACACAGCTTGAGACTGAAACACAGGACTTTTCTGGTTAGCTGTGCAGAAAAAATAGATGTTCTTGATGTTCACCTCTATATGCATATGGATTGGCCTGGTCATGTTCAGCATGTCCATAACACTTGAAAGGATGACCCTGTTAGACAACAGCTGTTCTCAGCCACTGGTCTTGAAACAGCAGCTGCTAGGAGAACACAATTCCTCTTCATGACATCATGATAAGAGGAATGAATTGCAGTTGTTAATTCATTTGGCGGGAGATTCTTTATTTTAAATGCCATTAAAAAGCCCAGACTTAATAATACTCAGCTTTCCCCAAATGGTCATCTGTTATGAGGCCTCTTGCTGCCTGACCTATCACTCTGCAGCTGTTGGCTGTACTTGTAAGTGCTTGTTACAGGGACCTTCATGCTCAAGAGGTTATTGCCATGCCCCAGTGTTGGTACAAGACTAATCAGTGATGCCACTTGGAATTCAACTCTAAATATGGTTCAACAAGATGTCACATTTGCAGCCACTGTGTCTCTCCACTGGTGGCCTGGCCAGTGAAGCTGAAACAGTGTATAAGTCCTGAGGTTCTATAAGCCAGATGTCTCATTTGACCCAGAGCTACTCCATTGTCTCTGCTTGCAGACTCCTGCAAAAAGGCAACTCTATCCTTCTACCACAGGTCCACAGAAATGACTAACATGTTCCAACTAGCATCATAAGGGGAGTAAGACTGTAGATATTAGTCCCTCTTTTCAAGGTGTTCCTTTTTTCTTCACGCCTGGCTAGTCTCAGGTAGACAGTGCAGATGCTACCGCTGCTTTACAATACCCACAGTCCTGGGGAAGACCCACAGGAGTTGCAGTGCCCTGCCTGCTGTGGAACAAAAAAAGATCGCACAGGAGAATGGGAGCATTTCAGGCAGTTGCTTAACATAATTTAAAATTCCTTTGACTTCTACCTTTGGCTTGCATTGCTACCTCCCAGAACACATTACTGAGCTCATTTATCCTCATCTACAGTTTCTCAGTTATACCCCTTCCTGTCTAAGTCAGAGGCCATTCCTGGCTCTGCTGAATATGTGCTGCATGCAGCCTCATGGCCCAGTGCCACCTCATCTATTCTGTTGATCCCCACAGGCTAGTTATATTCCCTAGAGTAGAAATTGTCATTTTAAAACATTAACTATACAATAAATCTGTTTCAAGCAACTGAACTTAGCATGCCAACTCCACCAAGATGAGACTGTGCTTTCAGGTGTTTTGTGAAGGCTGTATGTCCCTTCTCCTTCGGAAATCTTATTTTCAGCACACGCACTATGTATAGCAGCCGATCAGGAGTGCAGAGCTAGAGGTATGTTCTCTGTTGATGCACCCAAATTCCCTTAGCCTTTCTAGCACTGAGCAGTTATGCTACCAGGTAGCAAGATGGCAAAAAAGATGTCTCTCTTCATTGGATTAGTGGTTTATTCTGGATGTGTCCAAAAACTAGTTTAATCAAATGGCCACACTTCTCTTTCCACATAGGGGTTTTGGCTGCCCTAGCATAGCCTGCAGGCTTTGCCTGGGCAGATGTGCTCATTTGTATTAATGGCCTTATTCTGAAATTCTGATAGGCAACATCTATGCTATACTGTGTAGGTCTTGTAGGAGCCAGCTCATGCAAACGCTGTAATGAATCCCCTTGGGCTCTAAAGTAATTTCTCTCAGAGTGCTCTGGGGTATGTGTTAGACTTCTCAGATGCCAATAAAAGCCCTTTGCATTCTCTAAGACATACCGAGGGGAATACTGTACAGTAACTCAAATGGATACATGTCCCATGTGGACACCACCCCATTTTTAGCAATGCTGCTAAGTCGAAAAGGCAGTGGGTGGTTCAGCAGGTGTTCAGTGCTGAACTCTCCAAGCCTCAATCTGACGACAAGAATTGAAATAATTAGCTTGTATTGTTTGAGGAATGCTATGTTGCCTCTGTTCACATTGATTTTCATGGACTCGAGCACTACACAGTGCCTTTGGGAGGGCTCGCTTAAAAAAAAATCCTCAGTGCCTTCTATACATGGCCTGAATCACCCCAATTGCATCATTCAGCACAGCACATAACCTACCACGTTTGAGAAATCGCTCTTAGGATCTACACCTGATCAGCCCTTCTCTTTGTTTTGAACAGGGCTCAGCCTGTTACACTTAGATAATATATAGAATATGCCCATAGACTCAAAGCCCTCTCAAAATGCAGCACATTGGTAACATTATCTTCTAGAAGGCAATCTAGAAATCCATTGCTGGATGGCATTTCAACCCATGTTTCCCAGCTGTGAGGCCGTTTGCCTGCCCACTGCAAAGCTTTTCAGGGAGATGTTTAGGCTTGCCAAGCAGGGACCTAGCTCTTATGACACTTAGGAGAGGGAAGGGGGTGCAGGGCAATTTGTACATTTTAGGCAGTGACTGTTTAGTGCAAAATGATACAGCTTAAGATGCTTAGGGAATATTTTTTGTATCCCAAATTAGTTGTTTCTTGATGAGTTGAAATCCTGGTGTGGATTTGACAGCTGCCTAGAAATAGCACCAAAACTGTCAGGTCCCATTTCTCCCGCCCATTTGGCTTCAGCCACGCATGTCTGAATGGCTGTTCCCGCAGCTGCCAGCCGGGTCATTCCCAGTTCTTACAGAGTCCCCAGAAGAAGCTGCAGCGATGGGGACTTATTTGGCTTTCTGTCACCAGGTGCCGCTCAGTGGAAGCTGCAAGTACGTGCAGCCTTCTCCCAGCTTTCTGCCTGAAGTCAGGACTGGTGTCGGTGGGCAATCAGAAGTTGGGCTCGCTGTCCCACATGGTGGAATTCAGACTGTGATAGGGACTGGGTGCCTCTGAGGGTTGAGAATAACTCACACCTTTATGACCTGAGAGTGAGAAAAGGATGAGAAAGAGCTTTGATTGGCAATGAGAGCTGCACGCTGTTCACAGGAGGTTTGCAAAGCTTAGGGAAGCCCTACATGAGCTGAGGTGTTCCAGGCATTGCTGCCAGTTGTCCAGCCTCTCATGTACTCCACAAGGTTTCCCATCCCTAACACTTTTATGCCTCAGACAAGTGAGCTTATATGTCACGTACCTTTAGCCCTTCTGGAACTGTATGTTTCTTAGCCCCTTCTCTAGTGACCTACATATCAAAAGGCTCAGCTACTTTCTTGTCCAATGTCAAGCTTAGGGTCCACTACAGGTATGTTAAGTTTCCTAAATGAAAGGTAGCAGAACAATTTGTATAATGGTCAGGACCAGCAATTTCTGACCTGCAACAGTTTATTATTTATTTACAATTCCTCTCAGAGCTAGCACGTGATCTATCACAGAGAAGTTTACCCCCTTCAAAAAAGAAAACCTCACTTGTTTGGCAAGGAAGAAAAAACACCATATGAAATCTTAAACACTAAAAACATCTGAAAAAGGGTTCTGTTGATGGTAATAATGGAAGGTAACAGGGTTTCGTGAGTTTATCATTGCAGCGTGTGTTTTCAGTGGAGAACTGATCTGCAGTAGGTAGATTTTTCTGTAACTTTATATGCAATTGGAAAACATCCACTTCATCTTGCTTGTGCTGGGTTTTTTTAAAACTCAATTGGCTTAATCCCATGGCAGCCAGGTTTATTTGATGTTTCTCCATTAGCTAAGCACTGCTAGATGCTCCAGCACAATATGCTTTATGGCAAGGAGTGAGAAACACAGAAGCAGACTGTAGTGTTGGTGGCATTCCCTGCCATTGCCCTTTTGCTCCTATTGAACATTGTGTTCTACTGTGGATGATAATGAGGCTACACTGACAAGAGGTGACTTGACAAGCATGACTGAGGAAAGGGAAACCACTTTGACTTCATCATTATCCTTAAGCTCCATAAACTGCCCTTTGTTGCTTGATGGCCTGATGCCCACACATCTCTATTCTTTTTCTGGCTCTTCCTTGCCTCACTGATTCATTCTGGGTGAAGAAGCTCCCATAAACAAAAGGGGAACATCTCAGCTTTGCTTCCACATTGGGAAGTGCTATTTCAGTTGCTAGGGAATCTGCTTAGAAAATAGAGCCAACTCTTAAAAACAGTATTTCTATTTCCAGGCATCTTACCTTATGCTGCTCTGTTGTTTCAGCTAATTTTCTGAAGAATCATACCCTTGTTTATTTCTTCTGTTAATATCTGTGAGAAAGTCTTTATTAGAACTTAAAACTGCTTCAGAACTAAACTCACATGCATGCATACATCACAAGAAGCCTAAACTGAGTCGCTTTCTACACTGGCAATATGTTGCCTAAGTTCCTGGAGAGGAAGAAAGAGAAATGCTACAAAATCTAGAGGCAGCTGTACTCCAATTTGTGACTGTGGCTGAGGGTCAAAGTAGTGTAGGGTAGGTCAAAGTGTTCAAGTAGAACACATTGAATACAGTTTAAAAAATTCAACAGTATTCTTGTGAAAATTGTCAGATATGTCTGGTGAGACAATGAAATGGATCAGCAAATTTTCTATGAATGAGTCTTAAGCACATATGGAGAGGTCATCCACTTACAAGCTCATGCAATAGCTCTAGTAATGGAAACCAGGGAATCTAGATGGAGATAAAAAATGTTAATAAAGTAATTGTCCCGAGATTAAAAAATTAAAAAATACAGATTCATATAACTGTATCTGAGGTTAAGTAGAATGCATCATTGGTAAGAACTGAAGTAAAAGTCCTTGGAGTGTATTAGGTAAAGAACAATCTATGCTTGCAAGTAATTTTAGCAACTAAATGGCTCTGTCCATTCTCTGATTCCTAATGATAATGTCTCCAATTTCACACATTGATTTTTAAACAATGCATTTCAAAATAAAGTGAGTTCTGTAGTCCAATTAGTGAAGTCACAGGTTTGCTGCCTTCTTCACACCTCATTGGAAACTCTATGCTGTTGGAGCAAGCAATTCCCTTATGCTCAAGGGAACTATTGGAGTGGGGCTTAGATCGTTCTGCCCAGGCCTTACACATAAAGAACTAGCTGCTCATCAGCCATAACAACTGTAGTTGGCACAGCCCATCCCTAGAAAATGTTTCAGTTGTTCTCCCTGAAAATTTCTTGGAAACCCTAAGCACTACATTTCCCTTGTCAATAGAATCACAGAATATGCAGAGTTGGAAGGGACCCATCAGGATCCTTGAGTCCAACTCCTGGCCCTGCACAGGACATCCCAAGAGTCACACCGTGTGCCTGAGAGCATTGTCCAAATGCTCCTTCAACTCAGACAGACTTGGTGCTGTGACCATGTCCCTGAGGAGCCTGTTCCAGTGCCCAACCACCCTCTGGGTGAAAAACCTTTTCCTGATATCCAAACTAAACCTTTCCTGACCCATCTTCATGCTGTTTCCTCAAGTCCTGTCACTGGTAAAGAAATGGTAAAGTCCTGTCACGAGTAAAGAAAGTTTTGTAGACATTTGCAGTTACAGCTTCTTCTGACTGCACAAGGTGCTTCTTTCTCTTCTGAGCAACAAGGAACTCACTGTGCTATGGTGGTGGTGAGGATGGGGATGACATAGCCTCTATGCATGTGTTTTAGTACTATTAACCATGTTCCTTTTTGGTTTGCTCCACAGATATTATGTGGGAGAGAGATACCCCGCTGGGTGAACCGCCTGGCCTACTTCAGTTCATGCATCCCCTTCCTCCAGAGCTGCCTCCCCAAGGAATGGCTGACCCCAGCAGCCCTGCAGAGCCACATCAGCCTCGGCCTCCACAAGGAGGAGCAAGGGAACACAACAGATGAGGAGTCACCCTCCACCTCCGCAGCCCCCTCAGCCTCAGGCACATCGCGAACCTGTAGACATACTCGGGTCTAAACTGTGCCAAGCTTGCCCCCAAAATAACATCCACGCTCTCTTGTTCTATTTATTTCTCACACCCTTTCGCACACATTGGTTTCTTTCTTCTTCAGTGGACAACACAGGGGAGGAAAGACTTTCTACTTCCGTCCCTTTTCCAAGAGCTGCCCCTACAGTTGCTTGGCAAAATGACTGTGAACCCCAACATAGAACTAAGGAGTGTGGTGACTAAACTAGATGTTCCTCACAGGGCCTTCATGACCCTCAATCCACAGAGAACTGCTAACTCTCTCAGGCATGACAGCATGCATATGGGCAGAGTGCAAATACTGTAATGTTCCTTCTCTGGAACTGTTTTATCTTTTTATCTCTTCTACTCACCTAAGTAAGCCCAGCAGTCTCTTCTCCATTTTGGCTGGGTTTCCCCTTCCCCTATGACAAATCTTCTGCTCACACCCAGTGAAGGAACCAGAGCCAGAACTCAACCTTCTCATCTCTTAGACCAGCAACAAACTCCAGTTAGGCCCACCCCTTTTCTAATTATCAGGTTTCTAACTCATGTGAAGGACAAATGAAAGGTGCTCCTATTCTACAACCACTGATTTTCAGTACTCAAATTCAAGAGCTCAAATGACTGTCCTGCTCTTGAAAATAATAACAAAGAACCTAGAAAATGAATGTGTTACTGTGGCTTTTCTTTGGGGTCAAAAAGAGGATGGGGCTGTGGTGTTTAAAGGCAGCTGCTAAGTAGATGCAGAAATGACTGTTGACCATATTCATGCTTTCGGCTCAGACCCCTCTCAGTTCTCCTAATTCTAGGTAATGTTCCTGGTTTCCTTTTTCCCCCCATATTCTCTGGGGAATCTCTCTCCTAGCTGACATTTGCTGGCTATATTTTGGGGAATGGCCCTTCTGAGCCCAATGAAAAGGAGAGTAAATCTGTTGGGAGGGTCAGTATTTCCTTCAGATTTTCCTCCTGCACCTCTCCACAGACCTAAAATATGGCCATCCTTCCCTGGCCTACTTTTGGGCCAACCCAAAAGGTAAAAAATAAGTGGTGAACCCAAAGAAAGTCAACCTGTTCCTTTCTCCTCCCTTTTTGGAGGTGGAGGGGAAACTTAGGGCCACATCTGGAAAGCGAAGATAACCCTTCCAATGCATGGGCCACCATGGTGCCTTCCATTGTGTGCCCTATTTCAGTGGCATGAAAAATGGGCACAGCTGGCTCACTGGCCTCTCCAGGCTGGCTCCTGACAAGAACCTTTGGATGTATTTATGGATGTATTTATGCTAATTCTGACAGCTAATAAGAAAGCAATGGAGGAGGAGAGGACAAGTACACTAACTCTTCTACTCAATTACCTCACTAGGAATTCTAGACAGGAGATGCAGGAAAAAATCAAAAGGGAAATCCAGGGCCCCTCTCTCCCTTGCAACTCCTCTTGGCTATACAAAGGAGGACAAAAAATGAACAGGCACCATGTTGAGAGGGGTTTGCTATTTTAGAAATGCTGTTCTCAACAGCTGCTGCCAAGTCAGGACTTCCACTCTTTGCTCTGAAAAAAACTACAAGCCCTTTTTTTGGTCACAACAGCATGTTAAATCCAAGCAGCTGTTTCTTTAGCTCAGGTATATAGAAGCGTGTGCTTTCAGGGCTGAAGGTCTTGGCTATGATGTACATCATGTCTGCACAGACAGTGCTTAATGGTTTGTTACATGTGCATGGCCTTAGTGAATCAGGAGGCTCTGGAGAGATCTGTCGGATGGAAGTGTAGCTCACAGGATGGCCTCACACCACTGCCTCCTGAAGTGATGCATGTTTGGGCAACAAAACCGTTATAACATGCCTCTCTTTTTCATCCTCTGTACAAATTGCTGCAAGTTCTGTACTGAACTAAAGTCATGTTCCTTATTAACCTTGGCTGCTGACAGCTAGTGCTGCATTGTGAACAATTCTGCAGCTCCTAGTAACCACTCCAACACCAGTCTGACTACTGTGGTTTGTCCAGGAATGTTTAATAAGATTTCCATCCTGATCTCCATGCCACTGCCCAGAAACTGTTATGCAATGTACTGTTTCACTCTATTCCCCTGCAGTCGTGGTCATTGCAGCCTAAACCGGCAGTGCAAGCTTCATTTGTCTGAAATTTCCAGGATTTCTGCCAATAGCCAGCAGCACATTATGTGCAGTGAATTTTAAAGGTCCTTCTCTGGGGAAAAGTGAGAAGAGGCTTTCCCAGAGCTTTTGTCTAGGCCAGGGAAACTGCAGTCAGAAACACCTAGTTCCTGTTGTTGTGACAAAAGCCAGCCAGCCAGCCATCACCCTTGTGTTTCTGCTCTGCACCTGAGCCCCAGATAAAGCATCATGTACTAGGAGAGAACTAGGGCTCCAGAGGCACATTTCACACAGAAAACCCTCTTGCAGTATTTCACAAAGGAAAAAATGCTTAACTGGCTGTATGGTAACCTGGAGAAAAAACTGCATTCAGCGTCCTTGGGGACATGGATATGTGCTTGAAGTATTGGCAACAACACTTGAGGAGAGCTGTGATTGTCATAAAAAAAACCCAGATGTTTGTTTACCTACTTTTATGTTTGTCTGTCTGTTTATGACAGTAGGGGTCACATCAAGGAGGTATCAAACCTCTGCTGTAAATCAAAACCAGAATCTATTCCAATCTTCAGAAGTATTTCTCCCCACCCCTCTCTGTTCAAGGTGATCAACCAACCAACAATGACAAGAACAAAGAGACACTGTGGAAATAAAGCATATATTGATGATGATAGTTTTACCTCTGTAATTTAACAGCATTTGAGATTATTAAACATGAAGACATTTTAAAATCCTAATTTACTGTTTCCATTATTACAAAATAATTGTTGTTACTATCTAATTATATCATATTTGTACTTAGTTACACATTTGCTTTCTCTTGCTGCTTTTTCTGCATAACAACATGGGAGAATTTTAGATACCAACAGCTTTCAATGAAAACAAAAAACCAGCTTACAAATCTTAACTGCCAAGACTTTTGGTGCCCTTTTAAAAGTTGGGTTGAGAGGGCACCAATTTTGCACATGGGCACCAGCAGCTGTGGGTTATGTCTCTAACAGTGACCTAATACTATTCAGGTGGAACAGTAATACTGAAGGTGGGTTTACTCTAACACTGGAATATTAGAGGTACAAAACAAACTGTTTCTAGGGAATGTAAGAGAGGAGGAAAGTAAGTAATAACCTCTTTTCTCAGCATGTCTTTTTCTATAGTAGCAACTCAGTTTCAGGACATTATTCTTACTGATTTCTTTTTGGTCAATTGCCTTCCTCTTCCCAAGTCTGTGATTTGAGGCCTATATCTCTCAAACTGTTACAAAGTGTTAGAAGGAACAGTTATGCTTTCAGAGGCCCTGGGTGAGCTGGTTACCCAGCACTGAACTGTGCTCTGTGATAAGTTCATCCCAGGCTCAGCACAACATGAGGATGGACATAAATCTGTTCTCTTGCTCTCATTGCTCCCAGCTGACAGTTTGCATCTCTGGAATTGAGACCCATGTTGCCTTTGTGTTACTGAGGTACTCAGTAGAAGTAGTCATTTCCTGCTATATTATTTTTTTTATTCTTCAGTTCTGTTTATTTGTCTCTAGGCTGGTAAGGCTGTCAGAACAAGTTAGTGGACAACGGGATTGCAATAATATTAGCTCATCTTCTTATTATATGTGTTTGATTTTCTTCTCATTTTAGTTCCTGTATATGTGCTGGCTTATTATCATGTTCAGAAAAGTATCACCACCAGTTCCTTGATGTGATTAATGGACAAGACCAAAGAAAGTGATCATCAGTGTTTAATTTTCAAATGTTTGTAAATTGCTCTTTGAGTTGAGGCAGCAGGTGCCCTGTTCCACTCTGTCCTGGCTCTGCTTGCCATCAAGTAATGACTTGGATTGTGAAAAGCCCATGCAGTGTGACTCAGGAAGTACGCAGAAGAGGAGCTGTCATTCTTCTGTCTCCATTCTGCCATTGCCACAGGCTACCAGGACATGGCAAAACCTCAGGCTATAGTAATACAGGAAAACATTGCAGCCTGTGCCTGGAGAATATTTGCAGAGGTCTTTAACAGGTCAGCACTCTACCATTGTGAATGGGGCTGTAACTGAGAGGTGTTTGAGAGATGCTGTGGCGGATGGCACGGCACATTTAATTCCTATCAGGTATGAATAACTATTGACTCTGAATCTCAGAGTAAGGCTGTCTGTTAATGCCGTTGTAGCCAACTTTACTTTGAAATATAACCCCTATAAAGGTTTTTTTTTTTTGTTCATTTTAACTGGGATAACAACGCAGAAAAACAGACAGTGTGATCACGGCAATCTTCCTTCCTTAGGAAACCAAGCTACAGAGTGAATGATATGGCTAGCGGCTAGGCCTTCAGCACTGCTTTAATCAGAGAGCTTTGATGGCAAGTGTGAGGGGGCGTGCATGCGGCGGGGGTGCGTGGGTGTGAGTGAGGGGAGAGGGGTGAGCCGTGGCCGATGCCCACAGCGCCGTGGCGGCTCTGCCCCCGCAGCTCCCCGCGCTGTGCCCCGCGGGGCGCGGAGCTCCCACGGCTCACGCTGCGCGGCGGAACCAGCGTTGGTGGCCGCGGCGGACCGGCCGCTGTGTCGGCGGATCCGCGCCGGGCCGGAAGCGGCGGGGCCGGGCCGGAGGGAGCGGGGCGGTGCCGGGGCCGCGGGGCGGGAGCGGGGAATGGAGCGGCTGCGGAGGCTGTGGAGGGGCCGCACCATGACCTTCGGCGTGCCCCTGCTGGTGAGCGCCGCGGGGCGGGCAGCGCGGGCCGGCACAGCGCGGGGAGGGCGCTGCTGGTCGCGGTGGGGACTGCGGCAGGTGGAGTTGTGCGGTCAAGGAGGAGGAGGACGCATGTGGCTGGCGGGCACTGCTGCTGTCCCCCACCTTGTGCCCGGAGAGGGGATGAACCGTGTGTCCGCTCTGCCCGGAGGTCTTCGGAGCTCAGGGAACAGGGTTTTAAAATATACCCCTCAAGGTATTCCTAACTGGAAGATGAGGAGAATGCATCTTGGTGTTGGTTTGTTTTTGTTATGGTTTTTGTGTGTGGTTGGTTTTTTGTGTGTGTGTGTGTGTGTGTGGTTTCTTTATTTACAACACTATTTACATTTTTGTTTTCTTACTTGCTTTAGCTTTTCAATGGATTTTGAACTGCAGCGGCACTGTTTGTCTGATAATTTGTACATCTAAATAAATGGAAAGAACTGGAGTGAAATGAGTTGATGGGTTGTAGTTACAGTTGTGCTCGAAGTGGTAAGTGAGGCATAACTTTGCAGAGCAGTCAAAGTTAGAAAAAAATCAATATTGTCAAAGGAATAAAACAAAATTGTAAGACTCTCTTATACACATTACCTCTGTAATTAGTGCACAATAGGTTGCCCTTTCCTGTCCCAAGTACCTGTGTTCGTTAAAGGAAAAATGAAGCCGTTCACATTGCTTATAGATAAAAACTCAAGAAGGAAGACAAAAGCATCACCAAGGCCAGCATGGTTTCTCTTTATGCAAGTCATGTCTCATTTTCCAAATATACAATTGGTGTGTAAAAATTAAAGACATTTTAAGGGGGATAAAGAGTAAGGCAAAGGATAACTCCAAAACTCTTATAATACTGCTAGAGAAATTTATGTTATCTTTCTCAAGTATTCAGCAGCATGCCTTAGAAAAATGGAGTGGTCTAGAGAAGGACAGTAACACTTGTTAGAGTTAAAAAAGTTTAAGGCCGATTATTTTAAAGGGATTTTACAGAGGTTCTAGAGTAAGGATTTTCAGTGGAAATTACTAATGCAGTTGAATACACTAAAGTATCTTTTCTCAAAAAACTGATGAAGGCATTTGTAAGAAATGGAAACAGTTAAACCAAACAGAACAACAAGGTAGTGTGATAATACCACAAATGTGAATCATGGGCATCAGCAATTCTACTCCCTGTTATTGCAGACAACTTCTTCCTATAACACCTATGTTAAAGTGACCAAGCACAGTGTTACAGCTGTTTAGATATCCTGCAGCATTAATGTAAACTTAAAAGGCTGGAGATGTTGAAGATGAACTTTAAAGACTAGAGGAGAGCAAGCTAAAAGGTAAAGCAGACATTCCACCTTTAAGGAATGCTCAAAGGAATTGACTTAATTTATTTTAGAAAAGTTTGAGCAGTTCTTACATATTGGCAGTGGTGATTGGTTTTCACAATTTGGGAAATTATCAGATGTTAGGAAAATTTTACTCTTTGTTAAGAAAGAGCACTCGATATCCATGCATTGGGTTTTTAAGAAGAGGTTGAACAACAATCTGTCTGCAGTTCTGCTTCAGTGCTGGAGCCAGGACTTCAGCTTTCCAGCCCGAGGTAGGCCTGTGTTCGTCCTTTTGGCCATCCTAGTGTTTTTGCATGATTTGCCGTAGGTCATAGCAGAAATTTTTAAGACTTGTTTCTTTGACTTTTACTGCCTAATTTCATTCCATTCCTGTTACCACAGAGCTCCTTCCTCCAGACACAATATTATATAGAAAAATATTCTATTATATTTCTTTCCAGGGTTTCATGTCTCCCTGCCTTAAAATTATTCTCCCTTGTGAATACTTCAGAATGTTTCTATATTGCTGCCCAAAGGCTTCCCAGGGAATAAGAAAAAGGAAAATTCATGCAATTCTTGTCAGTTCCCCAGCTGTCTCCTGAACTCTGAAGGCATTTCTGAAGCTGAGCAGAATTGTGCTAAAAGATCAATTACAGCAAAAAAGACAGTGAATCTAGGCACAGAATCAGAAGGAGCATGCCTTTGCAGCCCTTTAAGTCCTGCTGAATTTGTTAATAATACTGAAACCAAAGGTTTCTGTTTGATTCTTGCATTCTGTACGTAATTTTTTTTTTCACCAGACAGGTACAGTACTACTGCTGGACTTTTCATAAGTAGCATATTTGCTTTTTTGATGGAAAAAAATAATCAAATGGCTGTCATATCTTGCGTTTTTACACTGCATATTTGAATGAAGAATCTCTGTACCAGTTTTTCTAAAGGCTTCAAGGTTAAAGAGATCCTCATTCAATTGTAGATGAGTGTCTCAATATACAACCTCCCAAAATATATGTTTAAAATATTCTTACTTTTTAGTGTAAATTATCTTGATTTTTTTTCTGTATTTTGGGCTCAGGACTGTTACAGTATTTCAGTGGAGAAGGAATTTTCTTGGCTGATCTTTAAACCTCATACTGACAGCAACTTTCAGAGTAAGATGTGTAAAACACAGTTTTCAGTCATGCTTTCTCAGTAGCTGTTTCTTTGTGAGCACCAACAAGACTCTACGAGGTAGGACTTCAGCCTTCGGGAAACCTTGATTTGTGAATTTTCCTTTAAATCTGTGAACTTTGTAGTTAAAATGTCTCTGCGTTGGATAAAACAGTAAACACACAGGAAGGAGTGATGTAACCTGGTATGGAATATCTTTACAGCTTAAATGCTACTGAGTGAGTAGTCCCAAAGCATTTCCAAACGTGGTAACATCTCTGTAGATGCTGGGAGGAACTCCAGTGACCTTACAGGTGTATCTTGTATTTGCTGTTATGATGATGGAGGACTGTTCCACCTCTGTGGTAACTTAAAACTCTTTGACACCTATATTTTCATCTCTGTTTACTATCATGATAATGGGAACTCTTTCCTTGTTGAAGCTTAATTTACAAGTCTTCAGCATGGTTCTATTGTAGAAGAAGAAGATCAATCTCTGCTGCTTTAGATTCCACAACCAGCTCTACCTGACCAAAAAGGATGTGTCTGTCAATGTCATGTTGCTGCAGTGATGCTTCCGTAGGATCCTGGGAGAGCATGGCTCTTTAGTCTTGCAGCTAGTAGATCGAGTGTCAGACCTTTCTCGTGAGACACCAAGCATGTAAGGTTACTTCTCCAGTGCAGTTAGAACATTTGAAGGTTGTTATTTTTTCTGACAAGTATAAATGGTTACTCTGTATCATTGAGAAAACAAGTTTAAATTTCAAAATTGCAAAGCAGTAACAAATGTAAAACAAATATTAACAAAACCATTATTTCTCATGATCACGCCACTTTCCAAAACTTGCCTTTGTGGTTCTGCCTCCATTTGATTCTAGGCAAGGATTTTTCAAATTCTGTAAGTTCATTTGGTGATTTTTATTGCACACCTAAAATAAGTATATTGCATTATGTATGCAGTAAGGCACATTTTCAGATTTGCACTGTGTTTCAGCATTCTCCGTATTTAGAGCTGTATGTTCTGACTTCATATTTCTGTTCCATCCCCCCCCCCCCCCCCATCCTGTAGTAACTACTTTTACAAGTACTTTGCTTCTCCTTCTGGATCTTGTCTTTGGTGTTTTACGTGGTGTGCCTGGTGTTGCCAAAGGAAAGATGGGGGGGCTTGGAACACTGAAAGATTTTTTGTATGAATAAATATGTTTCTAAAATCTACTTCCATCAGTGTTGATGAACACAGACTACAATGCTATCGACATTGCTGCCCTGAATAGTGCAAGTTTACTTTGATAAACATTTTGTCAAGAGACACCAAGAATGCGTGTCACACAGGACAAGAATAAAGGTCAGACTTGAGCGAGTCCCTAACAATTCTGCAGCAGTATGGTCAGTGCTTCCAAGCACCAGTAGAGAAGGTCAGTGGCATCTCATGCTCTTGTTAATGAGCCAGTTGTTTTAACAAAACAAAACACCTCTTGCAGATAGCAGAACATGAAATTACATGTCTATGGATTAGTTTTGTTCACTGGTGAAGTCAAGATCATCTGGGAGCAAGGACTGATGCCCAGAAATGTTTTGCAAATATTCTGAAATGATACTGTGCTGTGCTGTGAATCACTGAAAGTGAAAGTTTTACAGGGTTAATGGGCTGCTTTTATCATTCATTAAATAGCTAAGTTTTCAATAGTTTCTTTAAATGCACCATTCCTAGTTCATTTCATAAAAAAACTGCTGAATTCTGAGTCCTGGGGTATGCTGAATACAAGGCACATTTTCCCCCACAGATTCTGGAGGATGTCCCCATAGAATGATATGAACACTGAGAATATGGAAGTAATCATATTTGAGATCTATTGCTGCTATTGGTGTCTATGAGTAGCAACTATTATTACATTATCTTCTGATATTGTTTGAAGAAGGATTACTGCAATGAGCATTTTTCACTTTTAGATATGTCAGTGTTATTGTTAACATCTTTCACAATATTATTGCCTTGAACAATTCATAATACTGAATTGCAGGACTTTTATTAATATCTATTACTTCATGTAACTTTACAATAAAATTTAACATACACAGAACAGTTGATTTAAATGTTAATGTGCTTCTGAGGGATGAATAGAAGTTAACATTTACCCATGAGGAGATAATTCTGATTTCTAATATTTGTAGATAAATTGTGATTGCCTGTAAAAGTCTCAAGTATTACATTTGCAGCCTAGAAAAGCAATAAATACAAAACTGGTTTTAGAATTTTAAAGCGGTTGCCCCCAATCAGTGAATAACAAAGTGTTGCCTTTATGCTTCAGTGACTCATATTGTAAATATTGGGTCTCTAAGCCTTATGATGAGGTGTGCCTTCAACTTCTACTGTGCTTCTGCTTTGCGTCTCCTGTTCATCTATGTGTGTTTGAATCCACAGTGTGGAGCTGTTTGAGACGAAACCACCCCCTGGAACTGTTTGTGCTGGTGTGGAAGCCAGTGTTCAAGCTGAATGGGCTTCTGTGGACTGCAGTTTGTGCAGTCTTGAATGAGTTGACTTCCGTCTTTCAGTTGACTGCCAGCTCTTAAAACTTCTGGCTTCACCTTTTGAATCAACAGCTTAAACTTTTTCACTTTTAATCTTTGAGAACTGTTTTCTAGATATACGTGACAAACAAATAGGCACTCCTTAGTACTTGAGATTTCCCCTCTGTTTCATTTTAAAAAGAGAGTGTATTTGCGTTGTTTAATGCTGTTAGAATGGACCAATCTGGCACTTGAGGGAACTGAGGTTCTCCTTTGAGCCCCAGAACAGAAACAGAAGTACAGACTTGCCTGTTTTAACTGTGTGTATTTAGTCCTGCTCGAAGTCTCCAACATTTTCAAGGGTGTTGATGGTAAAAATGTAAGATTAAATGTTATATAGACTAAAAATTAATCTTCATTCCCTGTCCAGGATTGTCAACAGGGAAATATTACTAGATGTGGTTTTTTATGTTCTTTAATGCAGGTTTCAGTTTATTGCTGTTTTGAGCTGGGCCTAATACATCACAGGAGCACCAGCTTGCCACTAGATGTAAACAGTTTCTCACTGTACTTCATTATTTTGGCTAGATTTGAACCTGTGAGTAGTGGGAATGATAATTTTAATAGGGAATTGAAATTTTGGCCTTTAGAAGCTTATGGAGAAAATGAAGGTGGTGTTTAGAAACTGCAGCTTGACCACCAGGGCAGACTTGGTTTCAGACAGCTGCGGAGTGAAATTCCCTTGTCTGACCAACCCAAGAAATGTGTGTAACTCAAAACAGTAATGCTGGGGCTGAAAAAAAAAAGGCCTTTTTCATTCATGCTCATGTTGAGGAACATTCAGGTTTCTGTCTCTTTTGCATTGTTCTTAGATTGGTTTCTATTACATGCATTTTCTGTGTTTTAAAACCTTTTATGAGTCAGACATTCTAAAAAACAAAGGTTTTGTTTTCTCCTAAGACATTGAATAGTAACACCGAAAGGTTATGGACAGTTTTTTTGCTTTTGTCCTCTGGCCTGTAGCCACTCATATTTGCAATCTTTAAAATCATTGCTTTGAACATGGTCTTACATGGAGCCAATTAACCTGATACCTTGGGCCAAGTTTAATATTCTGCACATGTTCTGCATGCTGTGAAAACTGCACTTTTCTGCTTTATCAGTCAGTTACAATTGGCTTCAGTTTATACCAGCTGCTGTCCCGGGTTGCCAGCATGGGTATCCATCTACTGGCAGATTTCATTATTTTTTGAATGTAATGCAGTTCTGCCTTTCTACAGTTTGTGAATCCCAGTACATGCATTAAGTCAGAGCATTTCCTTACTTGATGTGCTTTTAAATGGAATAACTACTAATGGATTTGTAGTTTTGGTTTCTGTTTTCCCCCAAAGGAGGCCTCCGATGTGAACTAGAAATTAGTTCAGTTTTTTTGCAGACAAGAAGTAAAGATAGACCCACTTCTGCTTCTGTCGGGGCTGGGGAGAGGATTTAGTAAGTTTCTGAGAATTTACACTGTTTTTCTCTCTTTGCAGTTTCAGCGTCAGAGCCAAGTGTAGGAATGGCTGTGGGAAATAAACTCTAGAGAGTTAGAGCTGGCAGAGGGGGGCGCTTTAGGTTAAGATGACTTGCCTGGGTCTTTTCTGGAACTGGCAATTTGCCCTTTTACTTTATTTAGGGAACAGAAAAGAGACTTCAGTCTTCTGGACTGCCACGTTGCCATCTTTCACCAGTCTTGCACTGCACATATGACAGTTCTTTAGAAAGGAAACCCCAAAACTCTTTGCTGTGATCACTGCAAAGAAAATTAAAATAATTTATGGCTGCTCTAGTTTTGAAGCTCCTGATGAATAGCTGGAGAGTTTTGCAGCAGCAGTCTTGAAGAAGAGGGTAGAAAATTACTGTGTTCCTTCTCCAGTGATGTGTATCATAACATTTTCTACTACTTCGTGATCTGTGTTGCCAGCACTAAACATTGTGATTTGGTTAATTTAGGGATTTATGACTTTGTAATAATCTGGCTTTCAAAATTGGTATTGTAGTAGGAATGGTTTTCTCTAACAACAGGGATGCCTGTAACGTGGCAAATTGCTGGTGCTGCCAAAGAAAGTTTCTTGTTATTTTGTTAGCCCAGTGAAGTGAAGTTGGCCGCTTTAGATTATGCAGGAAACTAAAAAAGTAGGGATCTGTTGTAAGTCCTAAGTTCTGCTGTTATGAGCCCTCCCTGACCATCCACTGTAGTTGGTGACAAATACAAGTATTTCCCCTTCTAAGATGTGGTTCAAGGGATCAGTCTGATCCCATCCATAAATGATTGCATAACATACTTCCCAATGGAGAAGTGAACAAATAGAATTTTTAAAAGAATGTTATTAAAGATAATTTTATGTCATTTTTTTACATAAAATGTTTATTGAGGTTGCTGAGTGTATGTGACAGATGGTGCTCTTATGTCACATCTTATCTTTCATTTTGTTTTGGAACATACAGGTCTTCCATGCATGCATAATTGCATTACAACATTGTGGGATTTTTTTTGGTGTACTCACTGAAACATAAAGGATTAATCCAATGTGGGATCTTTACTGGGGGGTAGTGCTAGCAGTACTGTTAAGCTGTTTACTTTGGTGTTAAGTGCTGGCTAACTAGTATGGTTTATGATTTTTGCCTTCCTAAATTCAACTTCAGGTGTAAAGGAAAAAGTGAGAAGTTATCATTTCATCAATCTGCTAAAAGCATTCAAGTAACCAGACAGATGATGCTCAATATAAAATTATGTTTTTTTCTCTGCATTGTGAAGCAAATAAAATGAATAGTTCCTTCACAATAAAGGAATGCAGGTATATATGAACTTTCCAGCTTTAATATCCATCAGCTGCCAGTACCTTAATATTTTATGATGTACATTAAGTATCTGTATGATTCTAAAATTGTGATGAAGAAAAATATATATTAATTTTCATTATATGTGGCATTTTTCCGTTTCAGTTAACTGGAGAGTGAACTTGAGCCTGACTTAATTAGAATGTTGCCAACCTAACTGTTTTATTTATATGGTGCCCTGAATAGCTTCTCCTGTCTCTTTATGCCTGGACTAGTGGATGGAACATGCTGGACTTTGCCCTTGGCTTACATTGAACAAATTTGTCCATTGTAGTGCTTTTTACCTGAAGAGTGTTTTGCAAGGAATGTAGAGATTGTATCTGTTTTACGGATTGGAAAACTTGAAACATATGTAAGACACACAGAACATTCAAAGCAAACAAGCTGATAATGTTGTTGGAAATTTTAACTTGAATCTTACCCCAGTTCTGATTATTTTGACTGGATACTCTTGCAGCATTATTGTTATTTGTCTGTAAATACAGTTAACTGAAATAAAAGTAGTGAGGACATCTTCCCTCGTAATACAACAAAAGAGAAAGGAAACAGTTAAACCCAAGACTAGTATTTCTACTCAATGCATTGTCAATCACTGAGTCCTTTGCTACCTTTAATGGCATTACAATTGCATAAATTAATTTATACCTTCTTTTCTTGGCTTTTGAACACAGTTTTCACAAATGTAATTGAATAGCTGTCCACTGCTGCTCTGGCTTGTGTAGATGAATGTGATTCATGCTGTGATTCAGGGCTGTCAGCTGACTATATTGACATGCTGTTGGTTGATTAAGTGCTGAATATGACTGATTCTGGTCTGGTTTTGCAGTGAAGTCAGACATCATGTTTGGTTCTTTAGAGCATTGGTCAAGTAAACTTGCAAACATTTATATTTTTTGTATGAATTCTGTGCTTTGGAAAATTATTTAATCTTAAGAACCTTCCAGCATTACAGTGTGTAATATTTCAGCATCATTTGTACTTTCTAACAGCATCAGTGTGCTTTGTAAGATTCATCAGCCATTGCAGTATTGGAAATGTAAGAGCGACTATACTGGTACTGCCTGACACGTGACATGTGCCAGCTTGCCAGGCTAGTTACACTGCTTGTGTTGTACGAAGAGCAAAGTATATCAGAAACCAAATGGGTTTTTTCCCCTTAGTAGTATAAAGGTGGTATGAGTAAAACTGTAGTGTGAGGTCAGAACCTGTCTACAGGAATTGAGAGGTGCGTGTATATCAACTTCTTTATCGTGTATAGCTGCAAATGTAAAATGCACTGTGTAATGGATGTTTGCTGTCAAACAAGTGATGGGATGTGATGAGGCAAAAGGAGCAGTACGTGACTTACTTCATGCAAAAACCTTTTACTTGATTTCCCTTAGTTGCAGTGTCCGTTACATGGCTTTAAATGATCAAAGCTGAAGAATATAATATTTCTTTTTTTAGCTTGCAGCATGTCTTTGTAAGCCGTAGGGCACCTTTTCCTTATGTTAAATAATAGTTGGGTTATGAGGAACAGGCCACTTTTTCATATTGCATCTCATAATGGTATATACTCCATGCAAGTTTATTGTTGAGGAAATTAATTTTTAATTGATGTCACAAGTAATTGCTACTTTCTGCATGGTTTAACGACTGAACCATTTCTAATGCAGTTGCTTTTGCCCTGCCACAGACTCTCTTTGATAACATGCTCATATACAAAAAGGCTATAAGTTGTGGTTTGTAGTAGCCATAAACTTGTCTATAGCATTTCTGATTTCTGTTTATTAGGACTGAAAGTCTGTTAACTCACTGGTTGTTAATTAACGTAATACTTGTTAGGAATTAAAGAAGATGAGCTACTGAAAATTTATGCTGAGGCGTCAGCCATGTTAAAATTCTATTATAGTCTGATCCTTAAGACTTTGAGCATCATGTGTTACCATATCTTCAGCTGACAAATCTTCTGATTTGATTCAGTAAATATTGAATAATGTTCAGATTCTTTTTAACCATTTTGAACAATTTATTTTCTGCTTCCTCACTTATTCTTTCTTACCATGTACTGACACATGAGGAAGACAGTTTTTCTCCCTTGTTTTCTATTGATTATTTTGATGATCCAGTATTTGTAAGATCATCATTAATTCTTTGAAACAGTTATGACACAAGTATACTGCCATGCGGTTTTTGGTCATTTATATTTCTAATTGCTGGAAGCTAACTTGCTGCTATATGATGATTTTCTGACTGGCTTTCTGAAATCAGAGTTCTGTGACCTTGTAGCTAAGTCGTCCTGTCACAAAATTTTTGTCTCTTTGTTGTTGTTTAGACTTATCGAAAGGGCCAGAAAGAGGCTCTGGAGCCTTTAACTTCTGGCTGTTGGGGAAAGGTACCTTCTTCTGTGAACAGAGTACATTAGTTCCTGGATACCACTGTAACTTACTGGCATCTGAATGTGTGTGGAGAATGTTCACATGGTTGTGAGTAGTTCTGCCTGCTTGATGGGAAATCATGCAGTGTGTGACTTCGAGAATGAATAAATGTAGGTGGCTTTTTGTTTGTTTATTTCTATTTTAAATTGAATGAGTATGACTTTGTGGCCACAGTTAGAAAACATGCATGTTGACTACCTGTGCAGCATAATTTTAATAATTCTTGGACACAGGCCATTGCTGAAAACGTAGGACGTAGCAAGAAATCAGTCAGCAATGTGTAAGTTACCAGTGCAGCAACAGCCTGTAATGAAGGACTTTAAAAGCAATGTGGCGTGATAAAAGAGGGTGGTGGTGGAAGGTTTTGGTTGGTTGTTTTTTTTTGTTTGTTTGTTTGTTTTAAATTTCGCTCAGGTCTGTAGAGCTTCCTCGTGCTTCTACCCTCCTTAGACGTGCATCAATGACTGTGTAGCATTTTGGCCTTCTGTGTGTCTGCCTTGAACAGAGAACAGCAGACAGTCCGTCAGGTTAGAGCAGTAGCAAGAGGCCCAATTCTTCTACAAAGTAGCTAGATTTCTTAGCTGACTTTCAAGTTTTTTTGTTTGTTTGTTTTGTTTTGGTTTTGTTTTTTTTGTTTGTTTGTTTGTTTGTTTTTTAATAATGCTTTATCTTTGGCTGGTCTATCCATTTCTAATGGTAAAAATACATAGTTTTATGATATCGCTCTGTCATAAGAAAGAATAATTTAGTGATTTCATATGTGGATATGAAGCTCCTCCCGTTTCTCCCTTTATTATTTTTATTCATAAGCTTCACAGGTGTGGAGGGAATTGCAGGACAACTAAGAAAGCAAAAATAAAAGGGCAGGTGTGCTGGATGTGATTTTTTAGCCTGTGTGATAATATATTATTGAACTTCAACTACAGTCATGCTCTGTTCAGAAGCTTAATTAGATCTCAGCCTCAGACATCAGAGTAAGTCAATGTGACATTGTTACTTCTCTTTAGAGTTTGAAGATTTACGAGAATAAATCCTTTGGCAGTGAGGTAGAGGTTCCTTTGCTGCAGTTATGTCAGGAAACCACATGGAGAGGGGAAGGAAGGAGTAGAAGGAAAGTAAGTGCCTAGAAAGTGAGTCATGTAGTAGCTATCTTTGTATGAAGAAGGAAATCTGTGACATCCAGGCCCAGAGAATGGAAGAAGGCTCCTATACTTGTCTTCCAATATATTATTTTCTTCAGCTCCTGTTGTTTCTGTTGGAAGTAGAGTTCCTTGGTAAATCAGTTGGGTCAGTATGCAAAGTATTCTTTTTCATGGTAGTCCTAACACACCTGTTTTCATTTTTTTTTCAGCTGTATCTCATTGGAGGATCTTTTGGACTCCGTGAATTTGCTCAAATAAGATATGATGTCCACAAACTACATGGCAAGGTAGTTGAAATGGTTTTATTTACTTTACATTTCATTTTGCCCACGTACTGTTTTCTTAGGAATTGCTAGGACAAGCAAACTTGGTATAGGGGATTTGCCTTTGAGTGCTGGGCCCTGGGGTACAGCTGAGGCTCTTAAGCAGTGGGCAGAGTAAGTAGAATAAAGGGGCTGACATGATGATGAAAATCCTTTTACTGCCTGTGATAAGGATCAACAACAACAAAAAAAGAAACATTTTGTTCCTTTGGTTGATTATAAGTAGCAATTCTGAATCCTGAGAAGGAAGTGTAGTATATCTAGAAGGAGGTTATTGCAAAGATACTGTATGCAATTTAGACTAAGAAAACTGATACTTTAAAAGGTTCGGTTTTCAAACAGTACTTGGCAGTCACTATATAATGTTAGATGATTTCTGGGGCTTGGCTTTGTGCCCACTGAGACAAGCAGATACCTTTGACATTGGGCTACATCCTGCTCTTTAAGCTCTGAGAGAGAAATAGGAGCTAGCATTTACCCAGTATGTCAGAATATACTAGATAGAAGAACCCTTTCTTTAAACAAACCTGAAACCTTCTGTCTGAGGGAAATAGTGTGTTTATTGGTGCTACTTACACCTCCAAGTGTAACACTAGTTCCAAATTGCATATGAAATGATCTGAAAGGAGCACGTCAGTTCAGCAGAAAGGAATATTGGCTTGCTTTCCATAGCTTGATAGCATGCAGTTCTACCTTTGCAATGCAGAGAGACTTTTTGGTATCAGTGCTGCTGACTTTCAGGTTGCATTAAGCTTTTTTAAAGATCGTATGGCACTTTATATAAAAAAAAATTGCAGGACTCTGGTTGCTGTGGCTTTCTACTGTAGCCAAATCTTTGAGATCCTGAGATGTTGAGAGTTTGGAGAGTGCCTTGTTTTGTCTTAGACTCTTGTTGTGGGCTGTCTAAATCACTTTAATAATTCCTTATTGATCCTTGTGTTGCATACTTTACAACCTGTGGTCTTTCATGCACCATGTGGCCCACTCCTGTTAAGTTTTGTATATGACATAGGCTGTAGACAGGGGAGAGTAATCTTACAAGTCTTTTCTCCAATGCTGTCTACTGGGTAGCTATTTTCTAACAGTCCTAGTCTTATAGGACTAGTTGGAGCCTTTAAGTTTTTCTCCAGCCAGGTGAGGATCACAACAGAGGCAAGAATTTGCCCATTCTGTTTCTGTCAGTTTTTTGGTCAGATTCATACTTAGTGAATTGCATTTGACTCCATGATTTGCACTGCAACTGCAAGCTGGGGAAAAACACTGTTAATAGTTGGGATCGTTCAAATCTATGAGGCTTTTTGTCCCAGCATTTATACTCAAGGGAAACATCACTGAATTAGTCAGTAGTACATGGAAACTCTCAGTGGAATCTACTTCACCCTGGAAGCTAAAAGAGGACATCTGAGTTCTGCTCTAACCAGTATTACTTAAGGCTGCAGCATCACTCCTTTGTTTTCTTTTTCTTTTCATTGTGATTTTATTTAGGAGTAGATGAAATATAAATAAAGAACAGTACAGTATTGACTGAGAACTAGCAACAACTCTGGGCTTGTTTGTAGATGGATAAATCAAAGCAATGTGTTCCATTAATTTCTATGTCCAAAAAAAGAGTTGAAAGCCATTCTAATTCATTAGATAAGACAGCAAAAGAGATTAGAATGTATTTTAACAGAGAAACAAATCTAGTTTAAAATCCACATGAAACTCAGGAAAAGAATGTTAAGTAATTTGAAAATGCTGTTAAAATCCTGATAGTCGTAACATCGGAGTTTTTCTGTCGCTGGTGAAAATGCTTTTGTGTTGAACTAGAATATGCTTTTCTAATATAACACACTGACTACTCTAAGTGCTTATCAGAACAGGGACAAATGGTGAAGTACTCCTTTTAGGGAATTGGACAGTTATGTGCAAATAGAAAGAAGTAATAAAATAAATTAGAATTTTTTTGTTACATCTGCTCCTTTAGAATAATAAGAATATTTAATTAAATAAAACTTTCCATACAAGGAGCTCAAAAGACTTTCACGGAATTTAAATGAATTAAGCTTCATAGTCCTACTGTCTGAAAACGTAGGATTATTATTTACATTTTGCTGCTGAAAAAGTTGAGGTTGCAGAAATTTAAGCAACCTGTCCAGAAGTAGGCTAGGATTCTTAAAACCCAAGTGCCTATCTCTTTTGATTATGTTTTAAGGCTGTGCAAACTCCAGCACATCCCCTATTGTAAGCATGAATTCTAAACTTGTTTTCTTGCTAATTCAACTGCTAAAAAGACAGAACTTAGACAAGCCTTTTGTGGTAAATCTCTAATACGTTTCTGATGCTAAACTATGATCCTTTCCCTTCAAAAGTATTTGTCCTTTTTCTTTTTCACTCTATCTTCTCATTGTGCTGAGAGGGAAAACACATTAGTAAGCCAGTTCTCTATCAACAGTGATATTTCAAAGGCAGCATTATAGTAGAACTGCTGCTGTGTAGTCATGTTTCAGTGACTAAGGGGTTAACTGCCACTTTGTATTCTTGTGGCTTAATCAGCAAAAGCTGCATTAGTAATAATGACTACGATATTAACGTCAAACTGGCTTTTGAAGAACATTCCCTGATAAAGGAATTAAAATTCATGAGAAAATGGTGGTTTGGACTTTTGAGGGAGTATGGTTTGGTGGTGATGCATTGAGCTGGGGATGGCATTACAGTAGGGAGAGAGACAGAGCATAGAACTGCAGCTGGAGTGGGGCTGGGAAGAGGCTGCGAAAGGAATTACATCCTCCTGATTGTTTGGGCTTTATCTTGGACTGTGTCACAGCCCATGTATAGGATAGAGAGACAGAGCCTAGAGCTGCAGTCGAAGAGGGGCCATTAGCATCTAAAGACCAGGTATTTCATTCCTTTAGTATAATTTCTTTGGATATCAAGCCTTGGATATGCCCGTCCCTTGCAAAAGCAAAAAAAAACACCACTTTGCCTACACTTCTGTCTTCTCAGAATACCCAGATCAGTCCTAGTCCCTCAGCGCGCTGCATGTCCTACATTGAAAGGAAACTTGCACTAAGGCTTTTCCTGATGCAATGCCTGTTTATGCTGGTCAGAATTCTCCTGAAACTAATCAAGGATTTCTCCATTATTTGTTGTTGCCAGTATGTCCATTAATGGAGAAATCATTAGATAGGTTAGATAATTGTTCCTTTTCTGGGAAGACTTTACGCAAATCAAAATGGGTTACAGAAAACCAGGTATGCTTACGGGAAAATCATGTGGAATTAGCAGAGAAGAAATTAGGAGGTTTGTATAGGCATTGTTCCAAATGCCTTTATTCTCAAATGGAAAACTGGGCCCTTTCTTTGTCTGACTTCCTGTTGTGTATGTTATTGAAGATGCTTATTTAAGTTCTTTTTACAGAAAATGTGACTTCTATTAAATATACAGAAAATGTGACTTTTATTAAATATACAGAAAATGTTTTTTTCAACTGAAGAATAATAGATTATTTTTATTTACTGTATGCCTATTGCCATTCAAGGTGTAGTAGAGACTTGCTGATTCAGATTTAGTTGTGGATATAAGAATCTTGGAATGTGTGGTATGGTTTGTACTGTTGGCTATTAGCCACTGTAGAGAGTTGAAGGGAAGCAACATATGAACTACCTGGAAAAATCTAGGGTTTCCCCCATCAGCAAACCTTTTAGAGCAAGAGAGTTTTTAAGCTCCAGAATGAATCTTTTGAAGAAGAGCTATTGAGAGGTAGGTACTCAGACTGTTGGGGTGGGATAAGACTGAGTTCCTCCTCAGAACGGCAGAAGCACTTCTAGGAAAGCTGGAATCCCTATGCCATTTTGTTAGAAACAAACTGTCAATTAGCCTTTGAAGTCTGCAAATATTTCCTGCTGTATATTGCATATGACAGTGTTATTTATACTGACCTCTTTAGTGTTTACAAACTATGTAGATCCTGTTCACTTTTCCTTTGTCCTATATGAAGTGAGTGTACCCCAAAAGTAGTATGCTAAGAAAATAATAATACTGTTTTCTGTCTTACTGAGGCAGAAAGTAGAGGTAGTAAAGAGTCAAAATGACAGAATTTCAGTCTTTTCTATTCCATGAGTTTCACTGTTGATTCAGTTGTTGTGCCTTAAAATATGTATGGCTGTTGAGTGGCATTCCAAGAGTTAAAATGCAGATGAAAATGAAAATACCTGACCTGTTCTTTCACCATTCTCTCTGAGCAATAGAACTGTAAACCCAGAAAGAGTTAAAGGAGTGGTGGTGGTGGTTGGAAGCAGAATCATTAGTAAGCGTGCAAGGAGTGTAAAGCCTGCTTTATGCGGACCAAATAGATTGCCTTTAAAAATGCTTTAAAGGGAGTGGCAAGGTCTTGAGCTCCTTAGCTAATGTTTTTGACCAACTGACTGGCATGTAATTACCCATGAGACGGTGCTTATAGACACCTGCCGGGTGTTAGTGTTGCCATTGTCAATTCTGATTTATTGCATTTAATTAGTGTCTTGAGGTCCTAACTCATGAAATTATATAACCGTGGGGATCTCAGCTCTCATTTTATAATTCTAGACCTTGGAATTGGGGAGAAGAGCACATATGGTGTGTAGAGGATTATCCTGGAAACCTTGCTGTCCTTTGAAAGAATGAGGAGTGGAAGAGAAAAGAAAGCTAACAGGACCACTTACAACACTCTGACTTTTACTGGTTTACAGTGGTTCTCATAATTGGGTTTGATAGTGATTTAAGCACGTTGACTGTCTGCTTGGCTATACTCATTATTACAGTTTTAGGATATTGTTGGTTGGTCCCTACTGTTTTTTAACATCATGTCTTGAAGCCCATGAGTGGGTGTCAGGAGACCCACAGCAGTATGTGATTTGAATAACACCCACTGATCTCACTGGAAATCTTATTTCCATCTTGTTTAGATTCTTGCACCTGTTACCTCCTCTACCACAGAGCTCCTCTCTGCCTGTCTTTCTTAGTCTGTAAAAGGTAGGTAACTAATGCTGCTCTACTTTACATAGGAAATAGGGAACTTAATTAATTCAAATAAAAGGAATTATTTAAATTTATATGGGTATAAAAAAAAATGTCCCCAGGTGAGATGCATTAATTCAAGTATTCTGTGTCAGGATGAAATAGCTAGGAAGAAATAGGGGCAGAGAACTGACCTTTATATTAAGGAAGAATGTATCTGATATTTGTCTCAGAAAGGTCTAGGAAATCAGTCCAGCATTTTTGTGTTATTTTAAGTGGATTGTTGAGAAGTAAGTGGTATCTGCTTATTGGAATGCTTTTGTGTTGCTGTCAAAACATTTCTCTGGTTTGCACACGCACTGCAGCATGTTTCAAACAGTTGAGTTGAGATGGTTGCAACTGCAGCAGCAGAGTGTTTAAGTGAGGTTCAGCATCCACCCAAAAAGGGAATACATCTGTGAGTGACTGAAAAAGACTGTGCCTTGTTGCTGACTGGCACATTCATGTTGCTGTCCTCATGTAAGCTAGCTCAGGTATTTCTACAGGAGTTGCACACATGGGCACGTCCTGAAGTATTGCAGCAAAAATTGTCTGTTGGGTATTGCTTCTATTTTACCTGCCTATAAACTCCACATGGATGGGATTTCTGTGCCCTAGCAGAAGTTTGGTTTGTTTCTTTGGTTTGTTCTGTTGTTTGGGTTGTTTTTTCCAAAAAAGAAGCATTACAGAATCAAATGTAATTTAAAAGGTTAGTGTAGTGTTAATATGGTTTATGAAAAATCTGTCGTGTTTCTATATGTCCCATCATTTTTTCCCTTTAAACAATGTATTTCATATGAGGTTATTTTAAAACAGAATCACCTAAACCTCTGAATATATCTGTAGCATTTAAAATTACACAAATAATGTGATTTTTTATCTGGAGTTGTGGAATGTCAGCAGGTTTTCCCTATCACTAAACATACTGCAAGCTACTAGGTAGAGCTGGTTTACTGCAAGGTGACTTTTTTATCTTATTTGAGAACCTGCATCTGTGTTAGAAAGCAGTATTTTCTCTATTAGCAAAGCTATAAAAGATACCAAGAATTTAACTGAGATAGGTAGCAGGATGGAAAGATGTGTTTTTCATTTTCTTCCACAAACTGTTCAATTGACTGAAAACTGCTAGGTGTTTTTATTAGAGTTTTTAGGGGGTAAGCATCCATGCTTGAAATCATAGGACACCTTGGTGTTCCCAGAGATCTTAAGTCTGACCAAAACTTGACTGACTTCATCATTTCAAGGAGTAATGTGTCACTGTGATTGGCAAAGTCCACAGTGATGTAGTTTGTTCTAAATGGCCAGTCTCTTCGCGAACGAAGATCCAGGGAAGGTCTTTCCACCTTCCAGCCTGCGCATTGGATTTTTTAGGTGAGACACAGTGTGCGCGGAACTGAGCCCACCCTTTAATCCTGAGGTTCATCTGCCGGGGCCAAGCACGCTTGGACGGTGGCAGCGAGGTCCTCAGGACGTAGATGGATTGCCTTATGGGCTAACGAGCTCCATCTGCCCAGGGAGGGGCCCCGACCGGGAATCGAA
>NW_020955249.1:1774453-1795568 GCF_003031625.1 Empidonax traillii
GCCCAGGGAGGGGCCCCGACCGGGAATCGAACCCGGGTCTCTGCAGTGACAGTGCAGTGTATTTTCCCCTGGACCACCGGGGGCTCCCACATGACAACTAATGGACCTAACACTACTGCTGCCAGCCCAGGTTGTTCCACGCACTCAAGTTATCTTCTGTGCCCTGCATGCTTTGTGCTTTATTTTATTCCAAATGGATTTAGATGGATTTAGACTCATCCTCTAGACTTCCTGTTGTGCCCCCTACCAATGCTAAGCTCAGTTTAACTTAACACTGTTAAACCTCAAAAGACTCTGAATGGGTTATTGGTATGATTAAAGCTAGGGAGGTGAAATTTCAGTATCTGCTCAGCTAAATCTAAATGTATGTTTGAGCAAGACAAAATGCTGACTTAGTGGACAGCACCACATTTTTCCATTCTCTTAAATGCCTGGTTTGAGATCGCTATCCAGGTAGTCCATAAAGGTGGTTTGAGAGGAAATACCCCCATAATAGGTTTAATTCAATTTTAAAATAGATGCTTGAGAAACATGTTGTTTCTTTTGATGTTTCTTTTGAAAAGTAGAGAGATTGAGGTCAACATTTTATTATTACCCCATTTCAGTGAGATGATTAGCTTCCTTACTGTATGAATATATTTATATTTATTTTGACCCATTGAATGATAGGTGAGATAAACCTCTGCTTAACTTCAAGGTACAGACGAGTTAGGTTTTTGGATATATATCTTGAAGTGGGATTTATTTTCTTAAGGAATGCCCATCTACAGCTGACTGTAGGAAGTGCCTAAATACAGAATTTATGCTTCAAGTCAAAAGTTTAGATGGATAAAATTAGGTGAGATGAAGCCTGCCCTAAATATTCTTTCCCTGGAGCTTCATTGGCAAACTAGCAGATGGCTTGAAGGTAGAGGAACTCTTATTTAATCTGTTGTTTGTGCCTGAGGTATTCTTGTATTCTGGAGAATCTGATTTCATGGGAGTTTGTATTAAAAAAA
This sequence comes from Empidonax traillii, assembly GCF_003031625.1. Taxonomy (NCBI): domain Eukaryota; kingdom Metazoa; phylum Chordata; class Aves; order Passeriformes; family Tyrannidae; genus Empidonax; species Empidonax traillii. The sequence goes on from NW_020955249.1 coordinate 1,775,452, forward strand.
TGCTGCTTGATTTGAGTGTGAGCATATTCCACCAGACAGCAACTAAAAGTATTCTGAGTATTTTGGATTGGAAAGGTATCCTTTCTAAACTTGTCAGCCAAGGGAATGTGGAATCATTTTAGTGTCTGTCACTGAACTTGGCAGAATAATTAAGTCTTCTCATCTAGCATTTTAGCATTTATTTATTTATAAATGCATCTTCATGTGTTTAATTGGTTTTAGTAAGCTAATTACACAAGTGCAGCATGGCAAGGAATTGATGTTGGTGATTATTGTTTTCTTTCATTTATTTTCCTTAAGCAGGTCGGATTGGCCTGAGTCTCAAGTCTAATGACAAACTTTGGCTAATTTCCTTGTCTAAGTAGATGTAGTTGATTTTCAAAGACCAAATTAATTAATGACCTTGGCTGTAGATCCTCCAAAAATTAGGAAAATAATACACTGAAATGTTTGATGCTTAAGAGAATGTAAGAGGCATACATTTATGATTGTTTATAGGAGAAAAAAAAAAGATCTTTGTCAGTCAATTTTCTTTGTGTCATGAAGTATGTTTTACTAAATTAAAGCACACCTTGCTTTCAAGCATAGCCTGTGGAGAGTTTTAGAATTGTATGTTCAGTGAGGCAGTTTGGCTCCTGATTGATGGATAAAGTACCCTTACCAGTGTCTTTGTTTCTGTTGGCACAGGGGATTTGAACTTGTTGCATCTTTTGACCGTGGTTCAGAACTATCCCAGGTAGTAATTTCAGTCCTGCAATGTGCCACAGAAATGAGCTTTTCATACTCTGTATTGTAGTGGTACCAGGTGTTCAGATGTCAGTTTTCTTTCTTGTTTCAGTTTAGTCCAGAGGGATTGTATGGGAATGAGTTCTTTATCCATGCTACTCTTGAAGATTTTGAGGTTCAGCTGCTCGTGTCTGGTTCATGTTTTTGCATTGATTTTTGTCGAAAACTAATCCATTTTACTTGAGCTTAGATGACTTCTCCACTTTATCTGTGAAGAGCTGCTTACTGAATTTGCTATGATACCAGACAGAGGTGTATGTTTTTCTTTTCCAGACGTTCTTTCAGTTTAGCATACAAACTACCATTTTTATGTAAAAGGCAAATATACAGTCAGTCTGAGGTTCAGTAAGATTGTTATTGTCCCTTCCTGAGGCTGAGACCGTGGGCATTTGGCTTGTATACTTTTGGTTTACAGTGATTGATCCACCTAGACCCACTGCTTATTGTCACCACAAACAGCATAAAGCACTGTAGGACGAATTGGAGTTAAGGAATTGCCTTGTGTGCCCTTTCATACCATCTTGTATCAAGTTGAAAAAAAATGAGACCAAGGCCATCTAGCCTGTTCTGATGAAATCAGGAGACATGTCAATGGCAAAAGACCTCTGTTAACCATCTGAAACAGGTTTGGGCTCTCAGAATCACAATATGGTTGTTAAAAGTTGGGACAGTCTCATGAAATCAGGATGCGATGATGTTATTAACAGAGATTAGTTTGGTAATATGTATGTTCAATGATGAACGATTAAACCTATACTAGTTTTTTACTTTGCAGTATCTGGTTTTCAAATGAATCTCGAGTTTCAATCTTGCAATATTGTGCCAGCATAATTTTTGGTAATAGGTATGAAAATGTATTGTTAGTGATGCTAGATTTGGCCAGACATCGTAAGTAACAATATTCAGGGTTTCCATGTCTAAGTATTTCACTGAATCGCTGTGAAGCTTTTTAAATAAGTTTGGGTTTTCCATGAAGAAAAGCCCTTACCTATCAGTTTCCATGTATGCAGTGGTTACAAATACTGTAGAAATCACAGGGGTTTTCTGCCATTCGTGCTGGGATGTCATGTTATTTCCTGTGTAAGGATGTATTAATAAACATAATCAAAAATGTCATGTCTCTGAGAGGCAGAGAGATTTTGTGCCTTTTATAAAGATTGGAAAAATTGACTATAAGTTTCATGAGCTTAATATATGACTAGATCCAGTTTTCAGTCTTAAAACTTTTGTTCTGCAGCTACCTGGATGTATATTGCATTTGGACTGGAAGTCCTTTTTGTACCTAAAATTCTGCATTTGGCCAAGTTCTCTAATGCCATAGTGTTCATAGCTTGGCATCTGTTAAATAGATGAAAATCTTTTAGGCCTCTTGAAATAGGTGTTCCTCAGTTTGTGTTAGCTGAGATGTATGTGCTACCAAGTGAACTGCTGAGTACAACTTGTAAGGCTTCATATAAACTGGCTTCAGGAGTAGGGATGCTGCTTCCTATGACCTGCTGGTTCAGCCAGAGGGGAGGTACCCAGGATGTGGATGAGACTTTAAAGATGCATCTCCTTTCTTTGAAAAAAAAAAAAAAAAAACAGTAACCATAAATTTGTAGATTGCCCAGAGCTGCAGGCATTATCAGCTTTCCTTTTAAAACTCATCTCTGTAAGGAATAGTTAAGAAATCAGAAGAATAAGGGAGAAAAAGTGATTGTGACTTAGTGGTTAGATTACATATGGGAAGTAGAGGAAACATGATTTTTTATTTCTGTGCCATTTGGAATTTCTGTATTTTTTTCAAGTAAGTATTCAATATTAAACATCTTGAAGCTAGGCCCCCTTTTTTCAGGATATTGTTCTTTCTCTGAAATGAGGGACTTGTTCTTTAAAATAAACGATCAAAACTTGGTCGACCTCGCTCTGAGTTGGCTAAAGCCTGTGAATCCTAAATGGTGGATATACATCCTCCAGAATTTCCAAGCATCAAGCAGCCACATTAGAGCTATCACCTGACTATGTTGCCCAGCATCTGTAAATTCCAGGCAAATGGCCAAATTTGTCCCTTTTTTGTTTGTTTGGTTGGTTGTTTTTTGTTTGTTTGTTTTTGTTTTTCCAGGACAGAATATTGAGGTGGGTAGGAGGAGTGTGGGGAGTAAATAGGGCTGTGTCTGGAGAAACCTGAACATCTGGCAACTTTACCTTAGATTATGGAGCTTCTCTGTGATGAAATACAAAATACAGTTAAGAGTTCCTTATTTTAAACAGAAGCCATTTCCCCATTTTTTTTAATTCTTGATGATGTTTCTGTTGTCAAGATTAGATTCAGATGAAGAGAAGGTTATTAACTGGAGAATCTCATTCTGATGCCATTGCAAGTGGAACTAATTTCAGTACATGAAATGTTGATAGCTTTCAGATATTTACATTTTTTATACTACTAAGATTTCTGTTTGGTTTATTTAAATCCTGTCACATTGCCACAATTAATTACTGGTATTTTTGCCTTGCAATTGAAGTGATCACAAGTGTATAACTTAGCTTCAAGCCGCTTTTAGCCAAAACATAATTTAATATCCAGCTGCTTTTCCCAACACCTCCCTCAAACACCAGAAAACATTTAGCTTTCCAGATCCATCTTTTGAAGCCAATAGCCATCAGCAGATTGAAGCGCAAACGTAAGTTTTGAGGCCCCACTCCCCAGATCAGGATTTTTTTGCACTTTTGAACTTCTAGATCACTAGCGTTTTTACCAAGAAAGTGTTGAAAACCCTTTACCCAGAAATGTTTCCATCTGAAGTGCAATCTCTGTCTAAATGGACCTTCCCTTTCTTCTTTTTGTTTTGAGGCTTGAAAACCTCAAGTCAACTGGTGCTGTTGCAAAATACAGCTATGTGGCAGTCTGAAAAAGCAGAGCCAAAACTCATGCTTGGAATACAATCATAATGAGAGGGGGAACAGTCATTATCTGTCTCTCTTCAAACATCTGTCATTTGCAGAAAGCATTTGTAGGTTTGCTTGTCATTCAATAGGTGATGCATTTCCCCCCCCCCCCAAGTCAGCATGGAACCTCCTGTATGTTGTGTCACACAGTGCTTAACTGCCTTGTTTTGATGAGGCATAAAAATGAGACTTCGGCTTTAGAACCTTAATGAGTTCTGAAGTTGATGTTGTAGTTGGTACATCATGTCTTGCTCCCCTGGAGCACAACTCAAGGAGGGTGGAAGGTATCTGGTGTTGTATGTTGTCCCTGTGCGAGGAGATGGGGAGCTATGGGATCAAGAAATTCACATGATCTCCTGAGCAATCCCTCCTCTTGTGCACCTCAGAGACTGTGTGTGCTGTCCAAACAGCCTATCAAGCATAAGCTCTGGAAAGATTCAGAGCAGGAGGCTAATTAGGTATTCCCAGGGGAACCTTTCTTTCTTCCTTGATTACAGAGAGAATGTAGGAATATAAGCTTTCAGGATACTGCATAGAGAAGAGAGATAATTTGTCTTATTAATATCTAAAATGTATGAATTAAAATATTTTGCATTCATAATTCCCACTGAGTGTAGTAGAATTGTTTTGTTAATGTTGGATGTTTAGCCCTTATAAGAAAAACGGTAACTTTGCTATTCATGTTTTAAACTTAATTACTCCAGGTCTTGCCATTGTAAATTTCTCTAATATACCCATCAAAATGTCTGATCCTTTGGCAGGTAGATATGTTATTTATTAAGAATAGTGGCAAAATAGCTTTCAAAAGAAAGTAGTGCATAATGTACAAGTGTGTTGCAAATTCTAGTAATTTAAAATACAAGTAGTTTGGAATATTAAGAGATTTCTCCAAGTGCAAAGTATTAGAATAGCCTTTTTCTTCTTACTGTAAAACTTCACTAGATGTCAGTGTGGAAAGTATTTTTGCTTAAATGCATTTTTGATGTAGAATGAAAAGTGTTAATTCATTTAACAAATGGAGATTTAGGGTGACACATACTAGAATTTGGTAGTAATTTATTTGTAGAAATGCAGTTTCAGAGCACCGAAAACCATTTTCATAAGTCACACTGAATTCTAAAAATTGTTTCTGTTCAAAAAGACAGTAAAAAGTCAAAATTTGTTTCAGTATTCAATAAATTTCTGAGGTATGTTCTGTAAATCAAAACAAAATTTTAAAACATAATTTAAATAATTTTTTTAGGGTTAAACCCAGCAGACTTCTTGGTATTGTTTTATATTCTTAATTATTTTCAGTGAGGAAAAATGTTAACATTTACTTTCTTGCTTTTGGGTTGTGGAAACTGAAGTTGTTTGTATGAGGGTAGCAAATATATTTTCACGTGTCTAAGACAGGGTTTAGGCATTAACTTACATACTTAGAGAAGAAAAAAAGCATATATATTTATACATATTTACCATTGAATAAGAAAAGTATTCCTAATCTCTAAGTATGCTTGTGCATTCTTTTAACTGTATTATGTGTTTATATTACACTTGAGGAATCAGACTATTCTGTGCCTACATGAGAAAGTTGATTGTTTTGGGGTTTTTGTGAGCATTTTTCGGTGTTATTTTATTGGATCATCAGTGCTTTTATTGAAGGTTTACTCTCTTGTGAGATAGTTAGACTTTCCCCTTTAAATGAATTCCTTTTGTTTCTGAACTGATACACCAGGTGAAAGATACTGGTTTAGGTACTGTATGTGCCTTTGGTTTCACTATATTGTTAAAGTGGAGTTAAGACCAGGAATAGTTTACAGATGAGCCTAATTAAACAGTCAGGGAGCATCTGAACACAGGTATTTCTGCTGAAGTACAGAACAAAAGAGGACACCCTCTCCAATGCTATTCTCTTTGCTAGTATAGCAGTGAAAAGATTAGGATGAGAGGAACACAGACTGCTTGCATGCTGGCTTCAGCAGCCAATTCACGATTTCTCTCTTGAAGTTACTTGCTTTGAACAGACATTTAAGTGACCTTTCTGTTTTTCAGAGTTAACACAAAGAGGATGATTCTGTGCAAAGCTTGGATGTGACTAAGGGAGCCATAAGGAAGAACTTAAAGTATACTTGCACTAATTTTCCAGCTTTAACATGCGTAGTTGGTACATAGCCATTAAAAAGCAGTATTTTATTTGAAAAATATGATTAAAAATGCAACTCTGCTTGAGTTGCATTCAGAAGTTGCATTTTGGATTATTTCAATGTATTAAGTATCTTCTTTTTAGAGGCCAAAAGATTTTTGCCTTTTCTTTTTAGTACAAAAAGGAACATTTTTTTGTACTGAATTTTACTGTGAAATTAAATCCATGCTAGCATATTCAGAACCAAGGTTTATGGAACTAATTTATGTTCTATAAATCAAATACATAAATGTGTACCTTTTCACCTGGATGTGAAAGCATACAAAAATTGATTAAATAATTGAGTATTTTCGTCTTAAAACTGAAAATTCTAGGATCCTTGTTAGTTTTGATGACCTTATATGTGGGAAATCTAGATACGCTTTAATGCTTGCTGAAGTATGGGATGGTTAGGTCATCATATTAGCCTTAAACTTAATTGCATTTCCCATGGTATTATCACATGAAAAAGGATGGCCCAGAGTTTGGGACTGTAGGTCTTTTTTTGATCAATCTGGGAGCAAGTAGAAGATTTGGATTTTGAGAGATCACTGGTGCACTGTGTACTGTAACTCTGGAAGCTGCTGCTGTAACAACATTTTATATTGCTCCTTTGGAAATGTCTGCGTCGATTTCTGTCAGAGGCTGGACGAGGTATTTTTTTTAACTGTCTGTACTCTATGCAGATCATAGGAAAGAGTCAAAGGACACAAAGCTAGGGTTTACATCTAGTCTCAACTGTCTCCCCACTCTTCATAAGTATTCCTATCCAGGTGATATCCTTGGTTCCTACCCTATGCAGTACAGAATCACGGAGTCATAGAATTGTTTGGGTTGGAAGGGACATTAAAGATTGTTCTGTTCCAGCTCCCAGCCATGGGCAGGAATAGTTTCAATTAGACCAGGTTTCTAAAAGTCCCATCCAACCTGGCTTTGAACACTTACAGGAATGGGGCATCCACAGCTTCTCTGGGCAGCCTGTTCCAGTGCCTCATCACCCTCACAGGGAAGAAAGTAGCCTTGTGTAAGTGTTGTTTGTGTATTAAATATTTTAAGTAAGGTAGTTAAAGGATTGTTGTGAATGAAGTTGAACAAAAATGGTGTGTTTTGCCTTGCCCTTCTCTGTTACCTAAGACTGTATGCCAGAGAGTTTGGCATAAGTATAGCCTTCATTATACATTACAACCTTTACAAGCTTTGTTCCTTTAATTTCTTAAGTAGAGTGGCACTCAGCTTGGCTGTAGTTTACGCTGCATTTCTTGAGTCCTGTCTACCGCTTCTCACTCTGCTCATAAACCAGAATTTAGAATATTTATGACACAGACTTTTGTAGCAATTTATGGGAGTCTTCTCGAGGAAGATTAAAGTTGACTGATCAGCAAGATTGCTGATTTTCCATGTAGAGGAGTTAGGCATATGATAAATGTTTTCAAATAAGATACTCTAGTGGGAGAGCTAGAACTGGTGATTCTGGTTTACTCTTAAGTTTAAAAAATTGGTGGGGAGAACAAATTGAAGAATTTCATATCAACAGTCATTTTGTGGAGTCTGTATTGTGAATACTGCAGGAAAATTGTGTCTCGTGTATTTATGCTAGTGTGAGCAGATGAAAAAATAAAAAGGCTTAATTCATGTTCATTAAATTCAGGCCATCATCTTCTCCCATTTCCAAAGTAAAAGCTGAAATCATTCTCAGTGGGATATTATTTTGTGGAGGATAGGATAGGAACAGAAACTCATGTTTTAGTAAAAATAACAAACTAGTTTTAGAGTAGAAACGTCTTCTGCCACTTTCTGGAAATACTAGAGGGAAAGTTTTGTAAGACTTCGGCATACAAATATTTGGTCAGTACATGCCAGTCTCTGGACACAAGTATACAATGTACTGCACAGACTTCCGTGAGAGGAGACTGTTAAAAGCACAGTCCTCCTCTCATGATGTGGTTGTCTCCTGACAGTTTCCTTGTGTAGTAACTGAAGCTATAATTTCAGGAGATGTAATATATTCAAGACTTGGTTTGCTCTAAAGCCCATGGCTACAAATAGTATGTGGACAAATAAATAATGATGGCTACAGCATAGAAAGACTGCTTGTGAAATTGGGCTGTTTAAGTCACAGATCGAGGTGTTTGTGTACTGGTATGTTACCCTGAAAATCAGAATGTGAATCAACTTGCTTCTCCTCTCTGAATGCTGAACAGGGGTGACACTGCTAATCTGCTTTGTATTCCTGTGTTTCATAGAGTCATAGAATAGTTTGAGTTGGAAGGGACTTTTAAAGGTCATCCAGACCAATCCCTTTGATGAACAAGGACATCTTCAACTCGATCAGGTTGCTCAGAGCTCAGTCCAACCTGATTTTGAGTGTTTCCAGGGATGGAGCATCCACCATCTCTGGGCAACCTGTGCCAGTGTCTCACCTTCCTCACTATAAAAAACTTCTTTCTTATACTTTGCCTAAATCTGTCCTATTTTAGTTTAAAACTATTAGCCCTTGTCCTATTGCTACAGGCATTGCTAAAAAGTTTGTCCCTGTCTTTCTTATAAGATCCCTGTAAGTACTGAAAGGCCACAATAAGGTTTCCCTGGAGCCTTCTCTTCTCCAGGCTGAACAACCCCAGTGCTCTCAGCCCATCCCCATAAGGAGAGGTATTTCATCCCTCTAAACTTCTAATGGGGATAGTGATGGTGTTCTTTGTGCTCCCTTGTGGAAGAGCTATCCTTTCCTTATCCTGGAGGTAACTTTAGTGACATTTACAAATTTCACAGTCACTGTCTGACTATATTATTTACTTCCGAGCCAAAATGAACTGTGGTCACTGAGGATCAATACAACATTGTTAGCTGGAGAATTTTTCTTAGTAACAGGACATTTAGGTTTATAACCAGAAATACTCGTGTCACAGACAAAAAAATTCCCTTTTTTGAAATGAGTGTACAGTTTCTCACACACTGCAGGAGTACCTGATTTGGTAGGGGCTTGCAAGCACCAGGTATTCCTGCTTTGCTATGTAATGATGCCCCTTGTCTGCACCCCAAGGTGCACTGTTTCTTCCACCTAGAAATTCTGTCTAGGTTCTAATTGAAAAACCGAAATGTCGGCCTTAAAATGAGAAGTGGCAGCCACATTTTAGAAGGTTTATAGGTAGTTACAGCCTCAAGTAGCTGCCTACAAAGATTTCTAAGAATATATCTGTGCTTAACATCTATTACTTTTATCCTTTTTTTTTTCTTTTAAAGTCAGTTTCTTTGGGAACCTTTTGAAATTAAGTAAGGTAGGTTTGAAGGAACAGTGGGAGTGTGAAATGGGCCAAAATTCTAATTTGTTCTTAAACCTTTTTTAAAATTTTTCTTGTGTTGCACTTGCCCTTGCCCTTTCAGTTGATGGAATATGAAATAAGCTTGTATAATGCAAGTAACTCTGAGAGTGTTTCATTCATTTTTGCTGCAAAAACTACACCTCAGAAAAAAAAGAAGTAAAGCCTTGAAAAATTGTATTTACAGTATTGGTTTCAAAACCTTACAGACAGCATCTCACGAATACTTGCATCAAGTATTTCAGTAGCCTTTCAGTAAGAATTTAATGTGAAGTTATGCTGTAATTATAGATGCACACATCTTTGAATTCCATATTTAGAGACAAAGTTTGAATTTAAATGCATTTTTAAGGAGCATCTGAGATTTTATCGAACAATGTGGAGTCCTCTAGTGTAAAGGGATATTGTTTTCTGTTCCCTCCTGCCACCTAAATGATGGTGCAGAGGACACTGTCAGGCTATTACGGCATTCGGGCTTTATCTGCTGCCCTCATCATATTTACTAATGCAGATTTGTATCCATAATTTAGTTGATTCATTTGCTAGTACATAGGTGAATACTTGTAGCTCATTTGGCAGTATGTGTGTTGGCATAGCAGTCATGGAAGCAAAACGTATGTGTTTGTATTTGGATCTTGCGGCAGATGTGTAATACAAAAGAGCTGCTGCTTTGGCACGGGCATTTCCCTGGCTATGCCCTCACTTTAAGTGTTCCCTTGTTATCATCTGTGATTGTGGCTTGTATTGATGATTATCTGCATTTTCAAAACGAAAATAGCATCGTTCTGTTTTCCTTTTTTTTTTTTTTTTGTTCTTGTGATGTTTCTAAAGTAGTGCAGCATCTCACAAACACAGTGGAAACAACACTTTATAATACAGTTTTTCTCAATTGCTATATTGATTCCTAAAGCAACTTAGAATCATAGAATCAGCCAGGTTGGAAAAGACCTCTGAGATCATCAAGTCCAACCCTTGATCCACTACCACCATGGTTACTAAACCATGGCACTAAGTGCCATATCCAGTCTCGCCTTAAAAACCTCTAGGGATGGAGAATCCACCACTTCCCTGAGCAGCCCATTCCAATGCCTGATTACCTCTCTGTAAAGAATTTCTTCCTAATATCCAACCTCAACCTCCCTGGCAGAGCTTAATCCCATGCCCTCTTGTGCTACTATTGCCTGCGAGAAGAGACCAGCACCTCGATATCCCTCCTGAACTGAGGGGCCCAGAACTGGACAGAGTACTCGAGGTGAGGCCTCACCAGAGCTGACTACAGGGGAAGAATCACTGCCCTGCTCCTGCTGGCCACAGTGTAACCTGTCTCTCTCCATTTAGTGGCTGAAAAGCAGAGATTTGCAATCAGGACATTAGAATGTGCCAGTGGATCAATTGCTCTGCAGAGTCAAGTATGTTTAAATTATTATGTGTGGTATGTATGTAGGGGACAAAGAATGTAATGATAAAAGCAAATGCATACTTACTCCTTTTTTCTTTTTTTTTTTTTTTTTTTGGGGGGGGTTGGGACTTGGAGCAAAAGAACATGTTCTGCAAAGTGGACTTAAGATGTGTATGTAGTTTGCCCTCAAATCAGGGTTTAACTAGTCTTAGTTAAACCACTTTAACTAGTGGTAAGGTAATTTGCCGAATAAAATTCTGGCATCTAAAGAAGCAGCAGTTTCTGTTCCTTTCACATTTACAGGACATTTTTTAAAAGAAATTTCAGCTAGCTTCCTTCATTTCTGCATTTTTGTTACTACTAAAGCTACAGCATCCAACTGGAATGCTGTGTTTCAGTTTTGCTAGTCATCTCCCTTTCTGCAGGCAGAGGAAAATAAAGACATGAGAAGGTAAGAAGACACATAGGGTTGGAAGGGAGAGGAAGCAGCAGTAACTTCACCACTTATTTGCCTTTACCTTACACAAATGTGGCCATGCAAACACCACACTTTAAACAAACACACTAAAAATTGATAAAATAGAATTTGATAATGGGGATAGTGAACTGTCTTTGTAAGTTGAATTCTGGCCGTGGTTAATTAGGTAAATGTGCTGCTCCAACCATGTTAGTTTGGGTGCCTCGTTATTAAATGAAGGAAAAATGTAGGATGAAATCAAACTATTTCTTCTTTACTTTCTGGAGCATTTATTTCCCCTTGTCCATATGTGCATTGCGAGAACACAAAGCATAACAAATAGTGTTTTCATTTAGTTGTGAATACAGTGAGGTCCATGATCACTCTTCTCTCTATGAAAGCAAGCTTCAAAGCCTGTCTGGCTGCTCAAAGACTTTGCATTTCTGCACGTGTGATGGATGAGTTTGTTGTTCTAATGAGGCATGGCCGTTGTTGGAGGTCATGGTCACAGGAGAGAGGCAATCCATCTTTAATGAGGGGCAGTTCTGCAGAGGCCTTGAATGCCAAGGCAGAGATGTAGCATTTCATTTTTTTATTTGATATAGAGGGCCAGTGCAGAGACACTATCTTATTTTACAAATTTTTTTTAATTATGAAGAAGGTGGGAGCTGTATCCGGTACAAGCATAAACCATTTTGGATATTTTGGCTTAGTTCCCAAGTGTAATGAGTCTGGAGGTTGCAAATGTGTGTATTTCTATGGCCAGATCGCTGATGAGATGGGGAAATCAAACCTCTGGCCACGCACAGATGGTGTTAGACTTGCCTGTCTGAGCATCCATCCTTAGGAACTGAGGTCTCACAGGCTGCATGCTAACTAGCAGGCAATGTCTGTAATCAAGGGGAACATTATGGCCTAGGGAAATTCTTCAGAAAAATTCCCATCAATACAGATAGTAGGTATGTATTTTAAGTACCTCTGATCATCTGAAGGTGGATCTTCTCATGGACCAGGCAAATTCTGACCAGGCAGATTCTGTTACATGTGTTCCCTCCTTTCTGTTTTCTAGACTGCTTATGGATGTTGTTTTTGATGAGGGTAACTGAGTCCTTGTCAGATGAGCCCAGGTCAAGAAGCAGCAAATTAAGAATAACAACTTTTCTTCACTGAATTTGTCATAGTTGGACTTGTGTACCAGGGATGTACAACTACACACATTACCAGTCTCCTTACACATCTGTTTTGTTTTTTAAGATCTAAAAATGAGATTGTTCTCTCATGGATTTATTTAGTATTTTAATGAATTTGCCTAAAGACTATGCCTAAATATTGTGTATGTGGCTGATGTCTGTTTGAGAAGAACATAAAACACTTTCTCTAAGTGTGAAGAATGCTAACTATCTTTTTCCCTTTTGCTTCTACTCTTGGGCCTGTGGGAGACAGATGTTACTTAGCAGAGGGAGGGATGAACATCGCTTCTTCTGGGCTCAGAAAAAGCTAAAATGTGAAATGCATCTGCTGTGGTTCATGTCTGTTCTTGGATTTGTTCTTTGAATAAACTTCTCTGAAATGTGGCAGGAATCACCAGCTCTGTCAGGACAGAATCAAAACTAGGAAAGAGCTGTGTGTTCACCAGAAAATTAAATACAACTCAGGCTTTGACTTTGAAAACCAGAATATATTGTATCCCTATTCACTGAACTCGACATTCAGGAGTTAAATATGTAATGTGATCACTCCTTTCTCTTTCTTGCACTTGTTTCATTTATTTAAGCTTTATTTAGTTTGACAGTTTCAAACTAAACAGATACAGATTTAAGTTTCTAAGTTAATGCAAGTGCAGGGCTATAGTTAAAAATGTACTTCCTTTTTGAGTTTAAAAGTTTGGCTGTTGACCTGTCTCTTTTCAGCCCAATTCTTGTGCTGTGCTTATCATTCTGGTATCTGAACAAATAAACTGATTTAGAGGAGAGGAGGGTTTGCATGTGCCAATATTTAGTATATTTTAAGATTTCTTTAAAAAAAATTCTTAACAGCAAGCGTTTTTGCTGTATTTTTGTTTGTCTTTCAGGTTGATCCAGCTTTGAAAGAAAAATTAAAACAGAACACTGTGACACTGGAATCTGAATATGAGGTAAAATAAATTTGTTGCTTGGGGCTCATAACCTTGGGTACCCTTGATTACCCTGGCCGCTGGTGGGTTGTATTTGTCCCTAACTAAAATTAGATCAGCCATCTGCCTTTGACTCGCTGATGTCCAATAAAAATAAGGTTTTTATGTAAAGAAAGGTTTTTGAACACACAGTGCTTCTTTCTGAACACAGCTTCACTTTGATGTCCAGATGCCAAGTACAGTGGTACAAATAAGTTCCAGTCTTTCTGTGGTTAACCTAGTTTATAAATGTAGAGCTGATGTTGGCCTTAGACAGAATGTGTGTATGCATATGTCAACACTTCTGCTGCATGAGTTTTGATGATCTTTAGACCAAATTACAGAACAACGTGCATGATGTGCTTCCTGTTATTTCTTGCCTCTGAAATGTATGTGCATCGTTCAAACAACTGTCATTCCTTTTATATGGTTTCAGAAAACTTTACAGATAAATATTTCACTCTTTCCTTAACATTGCATTTCCTTAGAACATTAGTGAGCTCCAAAATGTCTGTTCTGACCAGTTTAGTATCCAGAGTTTAATAAATCTTCATGTCTACAAAAAGCCATGTTAGAAAAACTGGAAAAAACCTCCCTTAAACCAGAAACAAAGGATAAAACTATTTAAAATAATTTTTAATGTTTTAAAATTAATTGAATCAAATGTCTTGCAAACACTTCATCTGTCTCTATGGTCCTTTTGCTGAACACAGGTCTTTGACTTTTCTTCCCATACCACATTCCTGTCACAAGCCTTTGAAGATCTTGATTGCACCCATTGCTCTCATGCTTAGGTGTCCAGAGGGCAGAACATGGTCTTGGTAATAAAACATTACTATTATATTACTCTTTTCTGATTTGTCTGAAATAAAAAGAAAACTTACCTAATGTATTTTCACATGCCTAATTTCACAAAATATCTGTCTACCTGCTAGTTTTTACCATTATTGAAAACACTTTTGGGCTGTCCCCCTGCTGTGAAGAACTATGGTTTTTGGTGTAGGGAATAAAAAGATGGAAAGTTCCAATGGAGATTCAAAACTTAAAAATCCATTAGGTTCTGATTGCTTCTGGGATTATTGTGTCTCTCACTTTCCATTCAATATACTGTAAGGCTGCTCTGATTTATTTATGTGGAAGAAAAAGTAAAAAGAACCACAAGCAGCAAAAGGAACCACTCCATCTCAAACTCCATACCTAACCTCAAAATCAACTTTCTGTATTCAGATATGCCTTACATTCTCTTCAGAAGATAAGTAAATAGTTGAAAGATAATATTTAAATAGCCATAATTGCATTTACTTTATGGATAAATCAATGGTAATAAAATACATCTGACATAACAATATATTACAAGCCTACTTGGATAAGGAGGCTCCTTTCTGATGGACAGCAATGAGAGAAGCCATCTTATTTTTTTCGTAATCTAAACTGCAGAGAGTTCCCAGACCAAGATTCTTCCAGAGTAGTGTTTGGGTGTTATAGAGGGCAGACCAGTTCAACGAATCAAGTGCATTTGTATTTTCCCATAATGAAAATAGATTTGGATTATTGTTTTGAACTCTAATATCAATATGGGAACCAACTTGCAAGCACTAGGCATATTAATTTCTATCTTCAGTGAGACTTGTGAAACTACCAGCAGTCCTGCCCATGCTTCGCAGTCCCACTCTGAGTGTGTGACAGTTTCAAGTCAATGTTACCTCTATGTTTTGGTGGACAGAATCCAACCAATCACTGAGTTACAGCTGACATTTAGGAGAGCAGTTTCTTGTGGACCCCATCTGTTTCAGACTAGGGGGTTTTCGAGTGGACTTTTTTTCCTTTCTGTATTTTTTTGACTTGTCCAAAATATACTTCTTAAGAACATCTTCTAATTCAATATCTAGGTCACAGTGAAGGATTACAGAGGTGGCTGTTACTAAATATGGTGTGATAAGAGATCAAGGGCAGTTAAAAAAAAAAGTTCCTGTTTTGATATGTAAAGCTTTATTTTAAAATATTATTAGCTTTGTATCGGCAGCTTTTACTGAGGATACCACACCAGCTCTTTTGAATCATGGTTGCCTGATACATGCAAATGTCCTTCGGCTCTCCCTAAGACTTTTAAAAATACCTTACAGAAATGTACATATTGAATACATACTGAATTCCTCTAGGATGTCATAATATCTTCTATTAGCGTACATATGCCCTTTTGGGTGTATTGCAAAAGATAAAGACATTTCTGGTGTTTCAGACAAGTTGAAGTCTTCTTTTTGTCTCCAGTGGGGGCAGGCGGTAGTGATGTAAAAAGTTGTAATCACAGACTTAATCAATTTACTGTGAAGAAATCAAAATGAAGACATTTTCTTACCTTCTAATTTACTAAATTATCTCTTCTCAAACTATACAAAATTTATTTCATGCAAGAGTGTTTCTGATCAGGATACTATTTTGAAGAAGGAAGAATTTACATGTGTAATTCATACTGCATTTCTTATATCTCAGATCTGTTAATAATGCCATTTATCTTGTGCGTTGGGATATGCCAGAGGAGCAAGCTACCTTTGCATGCATTCTCCAGTGTTTATGCATTCCTCTCACACACTTACATGTCCTCGTGTGACCAATTAGTCCTTGCTCTTCCCCTTTGCCTAATAAATCATGGCTCTGTCCACCAGTGACACTGGTACTAATGTGAATGTAGTTCTGCTGCTGAGCTGGGGCCTTGTAGAACACACTGAAAAATGTCAAGTGTTTGACCTGTGACAAAAGCATAGAGTATTTTATTTGAAAGCACAAAATACAGTTTGAAAAAGGGAGGTTAAAAAACCTGACTGAGTTAAAAACGTTCTTGTAGTTGTTTAATGATCACAGTACATTCCTACTCATTGGTTTAATGCAGTCTCAAAATAACATTCCTTATTCTAGCACTTGGTTTCTGTACTTCTGTGAAATTAATGGTTTAGTAAACACTAGAAAATATGGCCTCAGTTACATCTGACCCCAAAATATAGAATTGTTGTTTAAGGATTTTCTAGCAAATAAAAACATCCTTACGAATTTATTAACCTTTTACAATGGAAAAATCCTTTAAGTTTGAATCAAATATATGATATCCAGTGGGAACCAATAGCAAGTGAAAGTAGAGAAAAAATTTCATAATAAATAAAAATGTGAGGGATTGCTATGGAAACAGTAAACGAGAAGTTATAAAGTAGAGAAGGTTGACACAAGATGCTAAGGGCATCAGAGCTGTCTGGTACGTAAGGTGACAAGGATATGGATAACAGGATGGTGTTGCAGCAAACCAGGAATAAAATAATGAGGATTTGAAGTCATGAGTAACTATGTTGGTAAAGTAGCAACATTCAAGAGATATAACTAGGTGTTTTGGTTTTTTTTTTAATAGAAAAAAGTCCTTTTTATTTGAATCAGATGTATTTCCAAACTCCTTAATAACCAAACAAGATGTTATTTAACACCTACTAGAGTCTGATGGTTTATAACTGAGTTCTAAGAATATGCTTGGAAAACTTCAGTGGTTGTTGAAAATTTCAGTCTAATCATTCCTAAATGATGGTTCTCTGGGAATCATTACTGGGTAGGAAGGTGATGCTGTGAAGTGTTCTGTGAGATTTGAGATGCATCTAGGCAATAGTGAGTACTTTTTTCAGTATAAAGATATTACAGAAATTGTAAAATCATTACTAATGTGCAAGTGGCATGAAAGTATTGCAACAGTATATGTATGGCAAAGCAGGGACAGAGAGCTATTCATGTTGCTTGGTAAGCTGGGCCCATTAAATGTGCAAAGTACCTTTTAAAGTAGCCAAAGTTATTTATTTTTCAGGTCAGATCGGACTGTGTTATGGAAAGCAGCAACTCTGGAAAAGATTTAGGAGTCAGTGACTAAATAATTCAGCTTGATCTTCTCCTGTGATATTCAGTGTATGAATATAAAGAGGAATTGTAGATGTATGAACAGGTGATTTTACTTCTGAGTGGCACTGATGAAGCTGAAACACTGGTTCAGCTTTTGGTATCCATATTTTTAACAAGGCTTTAAGAATGAATTAGGTTGCAGAACAGACTGACTGTATTTAACTTAGGGTAGAGAAAAGACCTTAAATGAAACTTAAAGATTTAAATAATTGTAAAGATACCAAAAAGAATGTTGCTTACATATAAATACCTTCATAAGGAGAAAGTGATAGCTATTGAAAAATTTTTTATTGCAGAAACAATACTAAAAGTAGAAGTGAGGTCCATGATTGATAGATTGGAACATTATTTGAACACAACAGCGAGGAAAATGGGTCCTCTGTCTTTCAGAATACTAAAACTGTAAAACTTTTTGAAGTTTTCCTTTAATTGGTTGCAAGCTATTGGACTCAGCATGATATAATTGACTGTGAATGGTCATACCAGAGAATGCTGCTTTCTTGACTAAGTGAATAAACATTGATCAGGTTTTGTTCCTTTTAATTTGATAAATCACAAAAGTTCAACATCAACTCTGGACAGAAAATTTGTAATCATTTGTCCTGAGAATACAGCAAAAGTATTGTAATTGCAGTGTTAAAATATATATGGAGAAGAGTTCAAAAATTAGAAGCAGGTATATGGAGAGGTTTCTTGTGAATACAAGCTCTTTATTTATTGTCTTAAAAGAAGAATTTGAATAGGCTCTACTTAAAAATATTCAAGCCACTTAATGCTCATTTGACTTAACTTCAGGCATTGTGGTGCCAGCAGAATGGATGAAATTTCTTTTCAGGGAGTGACAGTGTAGTAGCATCGTAATTTTTATTATCTAATAGATGTGTCCAAGTATGTGGACAACAGGAGTACTCTAGAAAGAAAGTAATTCCTGAATGTAAGTAGGTGAAATTTGCAAGTGTCTTGTTGTTGTTGTTATCAGAACCTGAGGATTACTGATTTTGTTGTTAAGAATTAACAGATTAGTGTATTGAATTGATTTACTTTAGTGTCTGTGAAGATACTAGTGGCTAAATGCCTTGAGCTGTTTGAGAGCTGACAAAGATGTTAGGAAAGCATCCCTCCTGTTAGAACACTAACAGATACTGTTTTTCCCCGCTTTAGTCACTCCATTTCTTCCATGCTCTCTTCTTTCTTGCTGTATTACCCAGCCTAGACATTAGATTCCAGCTGCCCACCAGGTTGTGTTTGGGACAAGCTGAGTTTCTTGCATTTCAGTTTATTCACAGGTAAAATGGTCTAGATTGTTTTTATTTCACTGAGAGTGTTCAGCACTTAATGTTTTATAGAGAAAGACAAAACGGTGTTTTTCTGTCATTAATGGAAACTGCCACGGGAAAGGATTTTAGTTAAAACAGTTTATGTTAGGCATTTTATTCTGAGTGTATGTACAGTCCATAGCTAAGCTACAGTCTGGACCTTTTCTTCTTGACATCTCAAAAGTTTTGTGTTCAATGGTTCAGTATGTTTGAAGTATAAACTATGTTCATAGTTTTTCATAGAGAAATATAAGAAGGTGGAGTTTGGTGATGGGCATAGCACAGGAAGAGTTCTGGTGGAAAAGCCTTCTTGCAGGAAGAAAGAGAGCCTTCAAAGGAAAGTTCGCAGGGTATTGGTTTTTACTGGTCTTATTTCTAGAATTCATCTCAATTATTAGTCCTGTAAATTCTTTCCTGGTTGTCTCCTTGCACAGGATTTTCCGTAACTGTGAGCTGTTTCTTTCATATATATTACATTTGCACTTTTCTTATCCCATAAGAAGACACTGATTTTTCATAGATGAAAAACAAGGTGAGGTGATTAACAGTGCAGTCAGACAGCAAACATGATCAGGACACACAGATGCATATTATAAATAATCTCATCACCATTTCTACTCCCTCTTCTGCTTGTGTTTCCTGTATTTGTTTTTTTAATCCCAGAGGAACTGACCAACTCTTACCATGTTAGGGCCAACACTGTGTGGTCTCATTCACAAAAAACCCAAAAGTTTGAGTAGAGAGTATTATCCACACAGGATGACTGAATTCTTTAGTTTATTGTCCTGAGGGATGTTGCTAGCTTCTACCAGGCAGTATTGGGAATATTTTCTTATGCAGATGACTAGGTGGAAATGTTAAGCATTTCTGTCATAGTAATGGGCCCCCAGTGGGGAATTGTTGGATCTTTGGTATGAAATATCTGAAGCAACTTTAGTATAGTGTATGGGAGTTTACCTACACAGCTGAGGCTGTATTCATTCCTTTCCTAGGCCACCTCTAAGCAGGATACAGCAAAACAGATAGTTTTAAAAGAAGGTCTTGTCTCTGCAACCAGGCGAAATGACTTTTTTTCAAGAATATCCTCCAGTTTGCTTTTCTTACTTTTTAACTTTTTTTTTCTTGGCCAATTTCACAAACACTATCTGGGAAATCTTGTGACTGCCAGTGTACTTCCAGATGATGCCCACATGGACAATCATGTCTGAACGTGAGATGCTTTAAAAGGTTATTATTCAATTCTTGCATGTTCCTTTCTTCTCAAATTATTGTTACCTATCATTATTTAATGTTCAAACTATGCTATAAAATTCACCCTGCTATAGCAGGATACTGTCAGAGAGTGGGTCGATGCCTGTCCTAACAGGCTTTCTGATCACATAGAAAAGTTGAGATGTGAGATGCTCATGGAGGCTGACTGTGGGGTTTGCATACTTTTTAGCTAAATAATCAGACTTCTAAGAATTGAATGGAAAAGTTCCCAAATTCAACCCCAGACTTCATCATGTGCCTGGTAGGACTTCAGTTTTGCCCAGGTATAGCTGTTCAGAGAGGTTAAAAGGCTGAGGGAAATGCTGTTGGCAACTCAATATATAATAACCCCTCTTGTTGGTAGCATCTTCCCCTTAAGTCACTGGAGAGCCAGTGTCCCTCTCTGCCATCTTACAGCTCTAA
>NW_020955249.1:1797349-1904378 GCF_003031625.1 Empidonax traillii
GAGAGACGAGAGGAAAAGGAGCAGGAAACTGTAGATGAGAAACAGAAGTCCTAAACTACACTAACTCTGTGTGAATGTTACCTGTACTGAGACCAGGGTAGAGGGGGAGCATGTGAGAGGCAGAAGATTTAACTCACCAATTCAGCAGGATTTCTTAGTAAGGTTGACTGCTGATTTGAAGGGGTGTGGTTACTTTGGATTGGTTACTTAATGGCATGGATTTAGGTTTAATTTGACGCTGTTGTTGTAAACCTTCTCTAGCTGTTTCTTTTCCTATGCCCACACACTACTGTTAGTAATTTCACAGTGGAAACTGAGCATTTCTTGTTGTGGTAACTCTTGGCCCTTCGCTGTGGTATTCATCACAGCTTTTCCTTCTCACATAAGAAACCTGCAAAAGCTTGTTTTTCAGATCTCTTCAGAAGAAGAAACACTATGTGTGACTCATGATTCTAATACTCTTTGATGCCAGTACACCTCATTCTTTTTTTTATTAGAGTATCTTTTATCTACATTAGAAGGACATACTGTGCCAGATTTTATATACAGAAAGTAAAGAAATTGTCCACACTTCCAAGTATTCTGGAAAGATGTTTGAAATAAACCTTTTCTGTGTTGATGGGAGGGTTTTATGAGCTCCAGATAGGGACATGCTGTGGAAATCTGTATGCTCTTTCTAGCAGCAACAGAACTGTCATTTTTTGCTCTTGCTGGTCTCCTGCACTGTTAAAGATTGCACATCCCCTTCAGTTAAGTTCACCTTTATATAGTTGAAAAAAATGCTGCAAGCATCCCAAAAGTCTATCCCTGGCTGCTCCTCTTTTAGAGAGTTGTGCTGCAGTAACTAGGACATACCTTTACAAAGTTTAGTATGGTAAGTTTAGTTAGCAGGATCAAGCAGTCAGACTTGGGAAATTCTTTGGTCTTGCTAACTTGGCTAGGTCTCCCAAATTGTAAATTTAGAGATGAATCTTAGTAACCAGCACATCTCTTTCTGGGGCACAGTAACCATAGCTTAATAAAACTTTCGTATACAAGGGAAATGAAAACTATCCTAAATGTATTTCATTCTTAATTAGAAGTAGAATTTGCTGAATTTTGGACGTTTGAAGTTGTACTGCTCCAGTCATGCTATTATTTATGCTGGATCTTTCTGAGTTTTATTTTGCTTAAGAAGATATGCTGAAAGTAAATGACGCATGCATGAGTTCTGTTGACTTTACCCATAAAGCTTGTGGATCGTTTGGACTGAGAAGTCCATCTTGGGTGATCTGCAGGTGTAGTCTATAAATGGCACTGGGTTATCCTCTGAGATTTAATGTGGTCTTTAAGAGATTCTTAATTTTAAGAAGGAAAACTGCTTGTAAATTAGGAGGAAATCACGGCAAAGCTTAATTCCTGATGCAAGTCTGTCTAATATTATATTCTGTTATGTTAAAAATTCAAGTCTGTATAATCATGTCATTTTGAGTGATATAATTGTTTAGTTTAGTGAGCAATTTGTATCACTGTAGCACCTTCACACAAAACAATAGGAGAGCACTCTGTGAACATTAATTAAACTCTCTGACAGCTCTTAGATGGAGGCAAGTTCTGCTCTCATGCTACATATTGGGAAAACATTGCACAGAAATATTGGCAGTGCAGTTCTTTGATACACATCTTTTACAGCATAGTCACTTGAGGATGTTTCTTTTCTCTCTCCACCCCATGATTCCTTCAGCTGTGCCAGTTCAAATGTTTGCACGGTCCTATACTTGTATAGGATTTGTTCATAAACTGTATGAATTTGTTTTCCTAAAATTAGTTTGTTTTTATGATTGGAGCACAGCCCCAGGTAGTGTTGAATTGGCATAATTAAAGGGAAAATAACCCATGGGGAAAGAATCTCTTAAACCGGTTCACCATAGGTTAATTAGTTGTGCCATAGATGAATGATAGTGGATCCCACTGAAGTAAGCAACAAAACCTCTGCTGGTTTCATCATTGTGGTTTTTGCCAGTCTTCAGCAAAGCCAAAAAGAGAAGCAGCTCCCTGGATGCTTAAAAGCAAAAACTTTCCCCCATTTCTTCCCTTAATAAACAAAAAATATCTTATTCTGGCCATAGTATGCTGCTTGCTTACTTGTTTGTATACTAATAACATAAAAACTAAACATTCTCTGGTTAGAATAAAACGCTTCATTTTAATCTGAGAATCACTAATCACTGGCTATTAAATCACAGATTAATAAATCACTAATTGCAGATATTAAATTATGTCACTTCTTAAACAAAGTAAGTAACACCAAGTTTATGTTAAGAAAATGAGATGTCAAAAAGGTGGCTCTGGGAAGGAGTAGTAAGAATAAGGTCATATCAGTGTGATGATGAAGTTAAGATTTTCAGTCATGCACAAGACAGCAGATTCAGTGTTAGCCTTAATTCTCTACCTGTGCATCTATGTATCATCATAGAGCTCCTCAGTATACCTTCAAGCTGTTTTGACACCTTTGCAAAAGCAGACTATTCAATTGGTTTATTCTTTCACAGAGTCACAGAATATTCTGAGTTGAAAGGGACACTGCTTTGGCCCATCTTCTGCCTGCAAATGGGTTTGCTTATTATAATGACGGGAAATAATTGTCTCTCTGAATTAGAGCCATTTCTTTCTGTGGTGCTCATCACGGAATTTATTTCATCAAGCTGTACAGTAAACAGGGTTCTCTTATCCCTCCTTTCACATATGAGAAACTGAGAATAAAGCCAAACATTTTTGCAAGTCGCCACCTTGAATTAACTCAGCCTGAGCAGTAAGAGCTCGAAATGAATTTCTGCAGACTTCAGTTTGTGTATTGTGGCATGAAGACTATCCTGCAAGAGTATAATTCAAACTCTTTTTAAAATTTTATTTTATTTTATTTTAAGGCTGACAGAGGATTACGACTATTACTTAAGCCAGGCATTTGAACCAGCAATTAAGAAGCGAAGGTCTCTTTGTGTCCTTATTGGTACCTTTGCACCAGTCAAGCTGTTTAACAGAAGTCTTAAAAGTCAAGTGTGGCAAACAGTTGGACATATTTTTCTTTTTCATGGTGCTTGTCTGCATAACTGCATTTTTTTTCTTGAATTTACAGCTTCTGTCAGTCCTGTACTCTTAAGAGGCAGTTTAGCTGATTTAGGGAGTGAATCAGTAGATTTAATGGACTATACTGATCTTACTTTAAACAGCTAATTTTGCAATATCCTTTGGGCTATTTGAGACAAGCAGGAAAAGTGGTACCAATCTGATCTGATTACATTTCATTGTAGTCTCCAATGATTGACTATTTAGTACATTTGAATTGGGAGAAAAAAGTTTCTGGGTTTTTACTTCCAGTTCATACGAATTTCAGTTTCATAAAAGCTGGAATTAGTTAAACATCTTTATGTGATGTCTTTATCAAGTTAGGTAGGCAGAGTCGAGGTGGCCAAAATAAAGAAAAGAAACAAAATAAGAACTTAAAAAGACCCAGCCAGATAGAATGAAAGAGGTTGACTTCATCTGAGAGTACAACTAGCTGCTTGCCTGAATTCTCATTGTACATATCAGGCAACCTGAAGGTCCTTTGTAACTTTGCAGCTTGTGCTGCATCTAATTGATAGAAGGACTGCCGATCTGGTCTTACTTCTCAGCACTAAGACAAATTTAAAATGTAGCTATGTACATGGCTTTAGCCTACATTTAATGTAGCCATTTATTATGGGGTGATACTGTTGTATGAATTTTCCTGTCAGTGACAAGCAAAAAGGTCACTGGTTTTATTCAGCTGCGTGTGAGTTGCTGTCCTGGGCCAGCAACTGAGCCCCACTCAGCCACTCCCTCACTCCCCCGCCATGGGATGGGGGAGAGAATCAAAAGGGTGAAAGTGAGACAACTCATGGCTTGAGATAAAGACAGTTTAAAATGTAAAGCAAAAGTTGTGCGTGTAAGCAAAGCAAAACAAGGAATTCATTCACCACTTCCCATGGGCAGGCAGGCGTTCAGCCATCCCAAGGAAAGCAGGGCTCCATCACCTGGAGCCTTTGTCTTTTGAAAGACAAACCCCATCATTCTGAATGTCCCCCGTTCCTTCTTCTTACCCCAGGTTTATATGCTGAGCATGATGCCATATGGTGTGGGATATCCCTGTGGTCCATTAGGGTCAGCTGTCCCAGCTGTGTCCCCTCTTGTGCACCCCCAGCTCACTGCAGGTTGGGAGAGAAGCAGGAAAGGCCTTGGCACTGTGTGAGTGAGTACTGCTCAGCAGTAACAAAAACATCTCTGTCCTACCAATGCACATCTCTGTGCTACCACACTACTCTTTCCATCACAAGTCCAACATAGCTCCATGCTACTTACTATAAAGAAAATTAACTCTACCCCAGATAAAACCAGAACACATAGATATATGTGAAAATAGCGATGAAGTTTGAAAGCATTGCAGAAAAGATTTTCAGGTCCCCTTTCAGCAGGTATACTCCTTCTTAAGCTTATCCTCATGTAACAGGAGTCCTTTATTATTCCAAAATAAGATAGCATCAGTTCAGAAAATTGGAATGTCTAATCATTCTGCCTTCTGATGACTGATACCTGTCCCACAAGCTACTAATTTTTGCAGATGCTGTCATATGCCAGTAAGGGAGCTGCTTTCTTCTTGAATTGCAGTAAGACATTACACAATGTTTATATATGACACAAAATATGAATGATCTCTATAAATATAATGAGAATAAAAAATAAAAATACAGTCTATGTATGCATTAGAATCTTTATTTCTTTATATTTTAATTGATCAATAGATCTTATTAGTCTTTTCAGGAAATGCCATTCATTGTACAAACCCTTGGTAGTTTTATTCTATCAGTACATCCCAGTGTGTTTTCTAGGTACCTTTATGATTTCTGTTGGAAACTGCCAAGATACTTTCTGGTACTGGTTTGTTTAGATAGTATAGTTTTGAAATGATTCCTTTTTTGGACAAACTCCCTCTCTAACAAGACTTTGCAAAGTTTCAGGGACAAAATAATATGAACTTTAGATAGGGATCTCCAGTACGCATGTCTCTTTTTATAGACTTCTTTATGTAGCCTGTCTTTAGATACCACAAGTTTTGTACTTATTTCAAAAGTTGATTCTTGTTCAGATTTTGGGAGCTGAACACCTTTGGGAATAGTTTAGATCCTCACAGCTGTGTCATACCTTTGTGTTTAAAAAAATCAGCACGCTTCCCTTCTGTTAAAGCACATGTTATCTTCAGTGTAGTTTCCTTGAAGCTTCCATTAGAATCAGATGTTAAATTCTGAATTTGCAATCAAAGGGGATAGTCACTGGTGCATGGGATGATGAGTACCTTTCTCCTTCTCCCTCCTCCCATGTCAGCTCAGATCCTTTCCACTTGAAATGAAGTACCAGCTAAGCATAAGATGTATAAAGTAGTCAAGACAATTCTTCAGAAAGACCTATACCAACTCTACTGTACAAAATAGTTCCGTTGCTCCTACCTTGTGAAAGTCTGCTGTGTTTGTGCATGTGTTCTCATACATCTTCTGTAGATTGGTGCCTAATTTCTTTTGATATCTGACTAACCTCATTGCAATTTCTTCAGTTGTAGAAGTGGCAGGAAACTTTTACATAACATGAACTAATAGCAGGAGGTCTATTCTGTTATAGGTGCTGAATTATTCTGCAACTGTTATTCAAGTCCCTCAGTGTTTACCATTTATCAGAATGATTGATAGTTGGAAAACTAGACCTCATGCTCAGGGCAGGTTTAAGTATCTTCTGGTATATTTTTACAGCATTTGCTAAGATGAGGCCCTGATCACAAAACGGAGGTTTAGGTCCCACTGCGTTGATGGTATGCAGTGTTGCTCTGTTCAGTAGTAGAACAGCCCTGATTCTGGCGGTGGTGCAGACCCTCTCAGTCTCCCCATTATGTCCAATGTGCTGTTCCGCAGGTTGGTGTGTGAGACTCTAGGTCTCTGTCTGCTGGGAAGGGACTTCTATGCCTCTGCCTGTAGGACTGTGACGATGCAGTGTATGTTTGTATTCTTCAACTGCAGCACTTGGTAGGTGAGGTCAGGAGGGCTCCTGTTCTTTGCTTTTATGTTCCTCTAAGTCTAGATAAATATTGCAGTTGTTGGTAGTTCTGAGTGGGGATGATAGGGATAATTAAATCTAAAGTTTCTAAGTATCTGACAGTTCAGTCAGATATCTGATGTATGGCTTCGTAAGAGCCCTATCTGCGATGGCTGGGTGCCATGGGAAACTAGTCAGCAGAAAGCATTGCACACCTCTCTCAAGTTAAAACCACATGTATTGAAGGGGTTTGCACTGTTGCTGTCTCTCTCTGTATTTGTCTCTGCTTTGTATTTTTGCTGACAGAATACTTGAGGTCACTAATTGCTATTTTTCTGTTTGAACTATACCGATGGTTATCATTCATACTACTTCAGTGCTTGGCACACTTGTAGTTGAAGAATAGATCTGGAAAACAAGGTGAGAAGAGAGAAAGGGGATCCAAGTGTATCATCTGAACACAGTTGTGTTCAGATGCCGCTTTGCTTCCTGACCTTAAATATTATTTATCTGTTGATAAGCAGATGCAGTAATGCCCATCCTGCTCATTTA
The DNA here is from genome assembly GCF_003031625.1 of Empidonax traillii. Classification (NCBI taxonomy): domain Eukaryota; kingdom Metazoa; phylum Chordata; class Aves; order Passeriformes; family Tyrannidae; genus Empidonax; species Empidonax traillii. The sequence goes on from NW_020955249.1 coordinate 1,803,980, forward strand.
CATAGCTGCATGGATAATGACTAGATTTTTTTCCTTCTTGTTGAACTTCTTGTGCAGGGTAGATGAAAGTACTTTAAATCATGGATCTTTCAAGCTGACACTGTTATTTCTGTTGTTTGTCTGCAGAAGTTGGAAAAGTCTGACTTGAATAACTGGGAGAACATCAGAGGACCCAGTCTGTGGGAAGATTCCAGGACTGTTCAGAAGCAACGGCGGGAGGCTCTCCGTCTCAAGCAGAGTGACTGAACAAGCCTACTTTGGTGCCTCTGAAAAAAAAGTCTCTGGGTGGACTTAGTTTTTAATCCAGTGTCAGGAACAGACATGGGAGCAATTGCACTGAGCAGTTCATGCTGGTGTATATATAAGTAACCGTGAGATCAGTCCAAAAGGCACTGTATTATATGAAGCTCTGTGTTTGCATCCATTTGCAGAGTACCACAGGCTGTATATGTGAATTTTCAATTAAAAAAACCTGATGATTCTACTTAGAATATCCCGTTGTTTTTCATCTCTAATATTCAAAACTGCTTCAGCAAGGAATAACATTTCAAGAATCACTTGTCAGTACCAGAAGTTGTCATCCTAATGAGAACAACAGTGCTGTCATCTAGATGTGTGTGACCAGATAAATGCTGCTTTCAGGGAGCCACTGCCTGACTTCAGGCTTTTAAGCTTGGAAGGGACTCCACAGGCATATGAGCTGTTTGGAGCAGTAAGTCCATTCTTGGCTAAATAATACTCATGTGTTTCATTTTCAGGGACTTGACTGTGTAAAGGCATGTACAGAATGTCAGCTGGTAAGTGGTGAAATAACATTTGTTTAGCTGTGTTTAGATTTTTATGATTAGTTTATTGATACCTTCTTGCAGGCAGGACCTCTGCACTGGAACTTCTTCCAGTTGGAAACACTCTTCCTCACTAAAAGCTGTGCTGTTTCTTTGTTAGTAAATATTGTAGCAGAATCTTATTTAACCACCGTGCAGTGGCAAAGCTCATCTTACATATATTACTACTTACATATTTGTGCATGTGCACAGAAATTTTTTATCTTTCATGGATTCTTCTGAAATGCTTGTCTTTTTATATTTGTCTCTGTGTGCTAAATGTTTGTTAGAGGACATCATGCCAACTCTTCTGCTGAGAGAATTCAATGAAGAAGCATCCAGTTAATTTTTCAAATTGACTTCTGGGGAAGAAGCAAAGATATTTCTCTTGCATGAAGCCCTTAAACTTATCGGTTTTCTTGATGAACAAAATACTCATTGAAATATCTTGTGTATATTTAGTAATTTGATCTTCTGCAAAGACTGTTTTGGGAACGGTCATCTTATTTCATCAGTTTTTTAATTCAGTTGTAAATAATTATTTATATGGACAACATTTCTTATGTCATAACTTAGAACCCAGTTTTAGTGGATTGTTTGCTGGTTGTGGGGTCCTCCCACCCTTCCCTTTTTCATAGGCACTAAATCTTGTAGTTTCTGTGGACATATTTGTAATTACCTTTGAAGTGCCATCATGATGGATTTATCTTAGCACCTCTGAGAAACAATGACATGTAGTTGGAAAACTTTCCAACTTGCTCTCCTCTTCAACTTTCCTTTTAAAAGACAGTCCATATCTATTGATAGTCCACTAAAATAAAATTCCACCATTTTTATTAATGCTGTTGACTCATTTATGAATTAAAAAACCCCAAAACTAATAATAACTGGAACAGAAGCTGTACTTTTCATAAAAGGGGAAGAGCTATTTCACCAATTTATCTTCACTGCCAAGCACTTGAATAGTGGCTTCATGTTTTATGCTATTCTTTTCTTAGCCATTGAATTGGAAGTAATACTTTTGAAAGGTGCATTGAGAGCTAATTAAGTCTCTTAAATTGTCATGCAACCTAGTTGAAGGCACTCCAGAAATGTGGACAATTACAGTTCATAACAGTAGCAGGAGAGGCAAACTTCAGTTGGTTCAGAACTCATGCTTAGTTCGGCTGCTTCTTTGAACTGCCCTTTTGAAAGCCACTTACAGCACTTCTGGTTATCTCCAAGGCACCTGGAGACAACCTTGTTCAATTCCTGAATTGTAATTCTACACATCTGTGGCTGGAGGGTGTTGGAGGTAATTAAGTGCAACTGTCAGTCTGAGGCACTGATTGACATTTTTGCATCCTCTTTGGTAAATGGCATATACAGGTCTGAGAGGAATGAAAACAAGGCTTTAGTGAGAGGTATTAAGCATTACAAGGGTAAAAGAGAGGACTGAAGAAGCCAGATCTAATCAGTTTGCTGAAATGAGAAATAAAAGAAGGAAGTCTGGCTAGGTGTCTGTGTGACTGAAAAATTAATTTCAAAATCCCTATTTTGACAATAAGGGAGAAAGTGTTTTTCTCTCAAAAAAGAAAAAAAAAATAGCCAGGTTGGTCTTTGCGGTCTTACGTAACAAGAAAAGCAGTAGGGTGTAGAAGTGCAGGGAATCGGGAGCACGTGACTCCAGAGATAGGGAGAGGTCAGCACAGCACCACAGATACATGGGTATCTGTCTGGATGGTTCCCAGTGGCAACTGTCTGCAGCTCCAAATGTTGACCTGTTCTTTGTGTGAGATCATTCTGTGGACGGATCCTGCCTATTGAGTGTGGTTTTTCTATAGCACTTTGAATGTGCGGGCACATGGATGACCCAAAAGAGAACACGCTCAATATCTTCATTCATCTGTAACAGATGAAGGAGAGCCTTAGCTAAAGCTGTAGCTACTGTGGTGCAAATGAGGCTTCTAAACTACTGAATAGCACAGCAGTTGAATTTCAAAGCTACGAAATACATCTGGATGAGCAGTCACTGATAAAAACTTGGAGAATCAAAATGCAGGGAACAGTCTTGCTAATAGTGATCCTCCAAGGTCTTGAAAATGGGTCCAGCTACCCAAAAAAGGTAGGTTATAGTGTAATAGGACATGAGTGATGGGAGTTTTAGACCAGAATATAGAATGGAGAAACTTCTGAAGAACAATCTAAACCTATCTCATAACCTGGGGACCAGTCCCAGAAAGCAGAGGAAGAAATCCGTTTCTTCACAGAGAAGCAGCAACTTGGAGTGATTTAAAGGTGAGTGTTCACTGGATGTTTTACATGGACACTTCTTGTTTCATTGTATGTGTATATGTATAGGTGAAACTTAAAACAGTACATTTTACCTTCTGAAATAACTACACAGGCCCTTGTACTTCTTGATGATCTTGCATTTGCTCTGAGTTGCTATGTTTGAATTTCCAGCACAAGTCCAGGGCAAGTTTCATTTTATATTCTGTATTTTCCAGAGGGTTTTATTTCTGCAAAAAATGTGAAAGCCTAATATTATCCTTTGCTACTAACTGCTTTATATCCACATGGGTTTAAAAAAAAAAAAAAAAAGAAAAGAAAAAAAGAGAATGAAGAAACAGAGAAAAAATTGGAATGATCTGAAGTCTTAGGAAAGCAAAATAACTATTTTTACATAAATATGTTCCAAAAATTTTCCTTAAGCTGTTATGGTTGCAAAGGCTGCTTATTGTCAGTGTTTTCAGTGGAAAACCGCTTTTCATCCTTCAGTGGAGTAAGATTCACAAAAAAATTTCCACTCTAATTTTAGACTAGCTAACTAGAAGGGTTTAATCAAAGGAAGGTAATTACTTACTGTTAGGCCTTCATTTTTTACAAGGACTTGCATCCAGACTCAGCCAACACACAAATAGTCTCTAGACTTAGAAACAAAAACTCCATACAGATGTTTTTCTTAGAACTTGTACTCTCCCCAGGAGCCCAAAGCAGTCTTTCCTACCGCTGGAATCAGACCGACCATATTTTCTTGTTGAATGTGTGTTTTAACTGCCTGTTTAACTGTCTTGCTTAACACAGGCAATTAAAGTTTCACCCTCGTGGTTTCCATGCTGCTTAGGAGATGTGTTAAAATTAAGTTTAACCAAGGCAGCAGCTGGTAGTGCTGCAGAATGGACATGTAAAATATGGTTATACATTGCAAATGTGAGTAGTATATGTGTCATAGTCACAGATCACTTGAGAAAGAAAAAAAACCACACCAAAAAAAGTCCCCAGAAATAAGGGAGCACTGTGCGTTGCCAGTGCCTCTGTAGGAGAAATTTATGCACTTTTACCTGGCATACTTGGAGTCTGGCATGATGTGCCTCGGTGGAAAAAAGTGGCCATACCTTTTTAGCATGCCTGTTTCAAGGTAGTTGATGAGATCCTTGATGTTCGATACCAACTCCATTGTGTGTGTACAGTACCAAATCCATTATGGTATCAACCTGAAGGGGGCCCAGTGGCTCCCAGGAGTATCACTTAATCCCCCGCAGGATCAGGGGTAAACCCATCTCTCTGCCCTACAGACCCATCCTCTTTTTTCTGTCTTCCAGTGTTCCTCCTAAAATGTAACAGTTCAGTCTCTGAGCTGCTCTTTTCTAATGGAGCTGGCTGCAAAATGTCACCCTCTTTTTTTAAAGTTCATCGTCTACCAAGAATTGAAAAATAGTGGTTTCTAAATGAATTTGAATATGCCCTGTAAAATGTAAGCTCAGAAACACAGACCCAGTGTTACATCCCCTTAAGGGTGGCACCCAGCATACAGGGGGTCTCTTTTTATCTTCAGATACACAATGCTGTGCTCTCTATTTTATGTACAAAGGAAATTAAATGTACTTTTTTCTTTAAAAGATGAGATCTTCATTTATCTCCAGCTGTCAGTTCCTAATAATGTTGCCCAGAGAAGTGTTATCTGTGATTTAGTGGCTTTAGTGGACTATCTTTTGTTCAACAGAGGACAGCAGAATAAAATTTCAGCTTAATATAGCTCTTTTCTTACTCCTTCCGAATAAACAGAGGAAAAAAGGAGAGGAAGAGCAAAGCATCTTTGGTTCCAGACTCAATTTTCTTCTGCTTTGCAATAGATAGGGCATTTTAAGAAAGGAAAGGATGAAAAATGGAGGGAAAAAAGCAAATAAGAGAGATGAAATATGGGAAGAAAAAAACTTTGGGACAAAAACAGTAATAGAAAACAGGGTGTTTTTTTCTGACTGGTCACTCTGGATAGAATAAGAAGGAAAATTGTTTCTATCTCATGAAAAACTTCTGAGCTCAAAAAATACTCAAGTCTGAATGAAAAGTCAAGTTCAATATTTTGCAAGCTAATGGTTTTAGAAATATTTCTGTTTGGGTGAAGTACAATGTTTTGTTTTGTTTTACATGTTTTTCCATTCTTGATTCTTCTTTGTCAGGATCTTAACTCTGGAAATGAAAAACCACCACTGATCTTAAAAGTACATTTTTCACTTAGAAGACTGACAGCACAAAACACTTCAACAGTTTCCCAAGCTTTTCACAAAAAGTGTTCTCAATAAGAGCAAAATCTACCAAAATAGGTCTTTCTCAATGAACAGATTGCAAAGTGTCAATCAACCAGATTTAGAAAAAAAAATTGTGAAAGATCTTTTTTCAGTTTTCACCAGTCAGTTCCTTTGTTAACTGGTGAGTGCTGATGCTGCTTACTGATGAGGATGTGATTACACACCTCTGTGGTGCATGTGCCAGCCTTCTCCCCACCAGATGTGCGCACCTGCATTTGGAATATGGCATGCTTGCAATTTAACCAAGGATTTTGCTGCTCAGCAACTTGTAAGAAAAGACTTACCCCTTATTGCCTCCAATATTCTGCTATCCCACTGTAAGCTTTACATGAACTAAAGAAGTTTCCTCAAAAAACTGTTCATTTTCGTCCCTGCTTTTGCTTATTTTACACCTGAAATTTACTTCCGGCTAGTTCCTTTTAAACAATGTTACTTTTTATTAGATATTCAAACAACATGCTCGTATGTCATAATATATTAAGAAGAAACTCAGCATTTTTCACAGTCTAAAAAAAAGCACTGCTCCTGCTTAAGTACTAGATTTAGGCTTTTCATCATTTTAAGTAACCTGTCTAGCAACAAACTGGCAATCAAAGATGGAAATACTTCAGTCCTACTAATGTTCATGCGTATTTGAAGTGACTATAGTCCATACAGTTTAGGAGTCATGTCTTACCATTATTTGGTTATCCACCTCACCACTGCAGATGCTTTTTGGCCTTGCAGACATCCTGACTCAGATGCAATTAAAGATGTGATTAAAGATAAACACATATTTTCAGTAAAAAAACCTGTGATTGCACATTTCTTATAATAGACCTTTTGGGGTGAGTGCTCCCTGGGAAGTACAAACATCCTAATCAGCTGTGCTGGAATAATAGTAAAATCATATGTTTTATTTTTATCATCCTTTAAATCAAGATGAACTTGAATACAGTTTGATCAAATTTTTAAAAGTTCACCCTTGCCCTGATATGGGGATTTTTTTTTTTTTTTTAAGATTTTAAATAGTTATGACAGACAGTGTTTTTTTTTGCAACTTGGCTTAGGGAAGTCATTGCTCAGGAACAGCTGGGAAAATTCACAGTATGTTTCAGTTTAGGTAAAACTCCATATATTTTAAATAATCAGAAATTTAAATATCTTAAATACTTATTTGAATGTTTGAATTTTAATGTCTTTCGTGACCAGCATAGAACAGGTTTCTAACTAATCCAGGTTATTCAGACTTTGCAAGAAAAAGCTGGATGTGGAAACTTGTACTTTGTATGGACAGACCCAGTTGGCTGGGCAGTGATTTTGAATATGAATAGGAGCAGGAGGCCTTTATCTCTTATCTTTCATCTATTCAAGAAGATTTCTTACCCCTGTGTTGAATTATTCACAAGAGAAATTAAAAATTGAGCAGTCTTCATCCCTTGAAGCTACACGGGGTTGTACGATGTTACCTGACAGGTCCATTTTTCTCACACATACTGCACATGGTCTTAAAAGTTCTGTCACTGGCATGCGCTATCCACTTTAACAGCCACATATTCTGTACAATGTTTATGTATTTCTCTTTCTGTGTGTTCAGGTAATGCCAAGAAACTAGCGGGAGAACAGGTGTTGGTTCTCTCCCGTGCTCTCTGCCTGGAGATGCTGTGATCTAGGAACTGCTGCTGTAGTCGATGAAGGTATCTCTGTGCCTTGTTCTTTTGCCCTTGGAGAGTTCTCTTTTGCCATCGGAGGATTCACAGGATTCACCACTCTGCTTTCTTTGCATGAGAGGTGTAGCAGAAGATCTGAAATGTGGAAAACATGTAATACCTTAAAATATCATATGTGTTGTCATGTGACTGTAAAGCTGTTTTTAGAGGGTGTGCATTATCTACCAAGTATTTCACATAATATTCTGAATTGGAAGGGACCCACAAGGATCATCAAGTCTAACTCTTAAGTGAATGGCCTGTACAGGGACCAAATCCATGACCTTGGTGTTATTAGCACCATGCTCTAATCAGCTGAGCTAATCTCAGAGTCATATGTATAGACAGAAACACATATTTAGGCAGCCCTGAAGTCTTTATTTCCCTCTCTGTACACACACTGTGGAGAGCTGGAGCATAGTGTCCCTTCACAGTCACTTACATACATTACCTCTGTAGTAGGCAAGGCTGGCACTGCAATTTCTACCTAAACACCAGCTACTTTCCTGATGAAATCTGGCAAATCATGGCAGGGACAAGGAGAAGTCATCCTGTAGGCAGGACTGAACGCAGTCTTGTCTGAAAAAAAGATGAAACAAAGTAAGGAAATACATCTCTCCTACTTCAAAAGCAAAGTTTCTCTTTGACCATCCTTCAGCCGAAGCTCATGCTGTATGGGCAATAAGGTCAGAGGATCCATCGTCTCCCCTACAGTCATTGGGGAGTGATAAAAAGGTACTTTCTGCCATTAAAGATAACCTTGTATGCATTAAGGGCATGAACAGTGTCAGCAAACTGGCCCTGTGAGACCACTTTATTGATGCTGCTTCAGGTTTCTTGTAACATGCAAACCAGTATTATAACACTAGAGAACTGGCACAGACCTTTCAGGATTATGTATGGAGAGCAGCAAGTCAAATACCATCTGCCTAATGTTATAAATTCCGAGTATTATTCCAGAGAGGTTTGCCTGAATCTCCTTTGCAGAGCTCACAGGGACAGCTGCCAGTTGCTTTTATCCTCAGCCCCCTTCCCATCATCACTTCTTGACCTTTTGGCTAAGATCAAGTGTAGTATCAGTTGAAGTCTTGGCTTGTGCTGTCTATGGGGACTCTATCCTGCCCTGGCAGCAGGCTGGGCTCAGTGACCTCCTAGCTCTTATCCATCTGTAACTACTATTATTCCTGCTTTTTAAGAGACCTGGCAGCTTTTAGAAGTCGAGTCCCGTTTAACATGCCTTGCAAGTACAGCTGAGATGCAGTGCCCTGAATTACTTCTGTTTCAAAAGGCAGGTGGGTCTCTGTGTTTTGAAGTGGGAGAAATTGCAATGTAGCTTGATTCACTTCTGTTGAGAGCCAATTAGGAACATTTATACTTTTTAAAAATTGTTTTAATGCTTAGAGGAAATATAACCCCAAAATTTCTGGAAGAAGACAACACTGTTAAGTCCTCTGAGAGCTTTGCAACCCTGTATGAATACGGTTCTGGGGCCAGGCAAAAACATCTCTGATGTTGGAAGACCTTAAAATATTGTGATAATATGTTTATATTTGTCTAGGTTTGTAAACTTCATAAGTCCAAAGCTGAGGATACACAAGGGATACCATAGCTGTCAGCCAGACTTAGTGCCTGAAGAATTTATCTAATCCTGGCTTTTATATAGAGATCTATTAACTTGGTCTTGGTGGTTTATTCTGTTTTGTGTGGTTTTTTTAAGTTAATTGTGAAACAGGAAATCATATATATTATTTCCAGAAGAGAGCATAAAATTATATAGTGGAACCTTGTGTGTAACTCAATTAGAGGAATTTCACTCCAGCATTCATACATCAAACACAGTATGGGTATCTTCCAGTCCTTGTGTTGACAGAGATCTCTTAAAAACTCCCTCTTTGTCTCTGCAGCTGTCCTTTGTAGAGGAGACTCATGGAGGATGATGTGAATTTGCCTTTCACCTAAGGAGGGCTGGCCATGTATCCTTCCAAGTCACTTTCTGGGGCAGCACCAGCCAGATCTCTGTCCCTTGGCATAGGGAGGGATGTAGGAGACATCTGCTGCAGAAACCCTCTAGCTGGGTTTTATGGGAAGGCAGCAATGTCTTCCAGAGTGCTAGTCTCCCAGCTGATTTTGTCTCAAAGAGCTGTCTGGTCTAATGACACAAGCTGTGAGAGGCCAGGTTTTGTTCACTGTCTCTTGCTGCTATTCTCAGGATGTGATTTTTTTTATTTTGGTTGGCTGGGTGTGGAGGGAGTGTTGCTACGCTTTAGGGAACACTGCAATTAGATTCACTCAAAACAATCATGTAGATGGCACTGAGCCTTGCTCCTGTGTAATAAATCCAATGAGTTCTCTGATGGAAGAACCTCATTTACCAGTTGGTGACTCTTGTTAGGTGAGTCCCAGATAACTGCAGCAGCTGGGCAAATCTCAGGTGTGTTCCAAATAATTAGCAGAAGTATTTGAATCAATAGTGGCAGGGAAGCCACTGAAACAGCTTTCCTGAAACAAATCAGTGAATAAACACTGAAAATTTTCAGTCCAAGTGAAATCTGTTTACCAAGGACAGCTTTTTTCTCCCTGTGAATACATGGCCTCAGGCATGTGATGTGGAGTAGAAGCTGTTACTACCTGAAATCGCACTTCATTATCCCATTAGAAACTGAGCTAGAGCAGTGCCACGCTAGCCTCTGGCCTCCTTGCTTCTCCTGATGTCATGGGTTGGGAATGTTTTGGTGTCAGAAATTAGTGCTGAGGGGGTGCAGGCTGTGCTATCCCTGTGGCAGCAGCTCCGCAGAGTCTTTGGACCTTTTTGAAACTCTCTTATAATTTTTATATATATATACACACATACGTATTATATGGGCAATTCACTTTTGACTTTGCTTCATAGGAGCTGAAAAACTGTTTCAGTTAGTTCAAGCACGTGTAAAAGTAAATTAATTTCTTTAAAAAGTAATTAATTCTTATATCCTGTAGTTGAAACAAAAGGTCATCTTCCCACTGCTTAATTTTTCTGGAGAGATAGCTCATGTTTCTGAGTTTACTAAGGAACTCACTTCCATGTTCCCAAAGGACTAATTCCTTAGCCCTTAATACAAATTCTATACTTAAACGATCTCTTGATCAATAAGTACAACATGAAGTGAATGTGCTGGGTTTGTACATAAAGATGTCCTCTTCATCGAGCTTCACTATGAAGTTGTTAAATGAGGCTTGCATACTGCTACAAAATGTCAACCTCAAAAGGGTTTCTGATATATAAGAGTAAATGTCTGATTTTAAGAGAATCAAAAATTTAGGGAAAACAGAAGATGTGGTAAAAATGCTTTCAGTTGTCCATTTCTTCTAGGAAATTTCGAAATGAAAATTTTGGAGTGCTTATTAAAAGAAATGTCTTTCAATAGTCCTCTGCTTTTGTGTGTACAAATTGGAGGCATAAAGACATTTTCTTGTGAAAAGACAGAAGCCAAAGTCAGTCTCTGAGTTGTGGGATACTGACAGTGATCCTGAGTGGAAACGTTTGTATTTTCTTAATTGTCCTAATACAGAAGTATTTCACAGAATCTGTCGCTTGAGGGAAAATTTTTCCTTCTAACAACTGAGATCTCGTACCAGACTAATGTGTCCTGGTTTTAGACAAAAGCAAGCATATTACTGGGTATTCTTCCCTTTTGATCCTCTGTTGTTGAGATTTATTGGCTGCCATTTATAGAGTTTGCAACTTGCAATTAAGGCTTCTGTTTTGAATACCTACTGCATAAGTAGGAATTACCATACCTTAGTATTTGGATGTGTCTTTCAAACCACAGCAGAAAAATAACATGTTTCAGACATGACATAAAAACATTTAAATCAAGATAAAGTTCATAGTGACCTAATGTTATATGAATAAACTGTAATTTTATTAAATACATTCCCATCATTTTGAAGAGCTCCCCTGCATAAAGTCTGACAGATTGCATTGAGCATTTGGAGCAAAGAAAGTTTAATGTTTGTATAATTAACTCTTTGTTTTCTTAAACCCTCAGCTGGCTTTGTGCAATAGAGACTAATTGGGCATTCATGTCTTGTCTGGAATGAGTATTGGAGTACCGATCTCTTCATCCATGAGCTGTATTCCCTCAGGAAGCACAGCTTACTCAGCCTTTGAACTGGTCCCCTGGGCCTCCTAGGAGCGGCAGGCAGATGGCAGGACTTCTGAGGTGTCTAGCTACTGGGAGGCTTGTGTTTTGGGGGAGTATCTGGCTGCTGCACATGTGATGAACCCCAGCTCCGTGTGTCTGCTGTATCCTCAGTTTTATGGCAACGAAGGGGCTGTGAGGACCTCAGAGAGTAGCAAAGGTGGACCACAGTGTGGGATATTTGGGTGCTACTGGGCTAGACCTTTAATCATGCTGAAGGGCTGGAAGACTGTGGGATGGGCAGGAGAAAGGCTCTCTTCCCTTTGGCTGAACTGAGAGAGTGCTAACTGATGGTCATCCAAAGAACTAGACTGGGCTGTAAATCTGAGCCTTGGTTGTTAGGGTTGTGTAAAGGGGGGAGATAATGAAAAGAAAGCAAAGGTCCCCCCCAAATGCCTTTCAGATTAAATCACTGTTTGTGGCTATCAAGAAAGCTGGAAATCCTATTCCACCAGGGACGGGGGAGTGGAATGAAAGCCCATGTGTATTTTTAGCATCCCTTATAATCATGTCACCTTTTGAAATGAAAGCATCAGTGCATTAGAGCGTAGAAACTGGGTAGAGGACATCTTCTACCAAGAGAAATGTCATGCTCAGAGTGACTGAGTCACTCATTGTCTGAATGATATTTGTGCTGGCCGGGACAGACCCATCTCCTCCCTGCTGCACACTGCCTCCCTCCTTAGTTTTATTTGGCTTCCTCCTTCATGCATCTCTTCTGGTTGTCTCCTCACGTATCTCTTCTCAGGTGATTCTACCCTCCAAACTATATCCAGCTGGAATAAAACCCAGCACATGAAACATATTTTGGGATATTCACTCAGTTTTGTGTCCAGAGGGTTGGCAGCCCTGGCAAGGTGATGTTACATGCTTTAATGGAAGCTACTTAGCAATGCCATTTTCTTTTATCTTTTTTTTTGCCTATGAAGAAAGCATATCTTAACACAAAGAAGAGAACAGGGTATCTGTTCAACTATGAATGTTTATTTGCTGTTCACCTCTGAAATGCCAATGAGCATTTGTGCTGTCTAGTTTGAACTGACTATTGGCCTTAGAGAAATTACTGATGCTGCTCTTGAATGAAATTGTCCCTTACTTTCTAAGGAGGCAGAAAATCAGTGTCTCCCTTTGTAATCCCAGACACATCATGTCATTGCTCTGCTACATCCAGGAAAAGGGAATAATTCCTTATTGTTCCTACCCTTTGCCTTGTCTTCATACTCTGATAACGAGGCAAAACCTAGTTCACAATACCCAGAACAACAATCTTCTGCTGTGGGTAAATTCCTTGGCACTGTTAGCAGGCAGATCAAGTGGTTAGAGGTCACTTGTAGCTGTTCATTCTGTGCCCCCTGGCTCAGCTCTGGCAGGGATATGTGGGTACCGGCTGTGAGAATTAGCGGAGTGGTTTGCACTGGCTTTTAGCACATTATTCAGTGCTGAGTGGGATGCTTTCACCCTTGGAAGGTACAGAAACAGAAGGGATATAAGTGCTTGAGAAGGGCTGGCTATTGCATGCCCAGGCCATTCACTGCAGCTCTCAGTGATTTGATGAAGGTGTCATCTGTGGCTCAGGTGACCCTTCCTTACTGAACAAGGTGGATGTGCAATTAGTGCTGTAATCCTTTAAACAGATCCCATTATTACAGACTCTCCTTTATCTGCCCAAAAGAGTCAGGCAAGCCTCACCTTTTTCCCCTCCCTCCCTTGAGCACCTTTTCCCGCCTCTTCCCTTGAGCATTACATTAAATCCATTATACTGGAACCAGAAGAGTGATGTTTCTGCAGTATGCCAAGACTTGGGTCTCATGTTTCCACTACCTCCTGCTGCATGGCAGCCATCCATAGGATTAATTAAGCCACAGTGCTGACTTTCTCCTCTTTCTTGGCTTGACTGAAGGTAGAAGTGGAAAACTTCATGCTAAGAGTTTGGGGACTCCCTGAGAGCAACCAGGCTACAAGTCCAGGAAGTGGACACCAGTGAAGGGAGCTGGGCCAGGCTGGGCTGGGCAGCAGCGCAGTGTTGCAGCCTCTGTGCTGCCCCTGAAGCTCCTGAGATGAGACGTGTTTTTTGCCCTTGTCTCCCAGCATCTGGGGAGGAATGTGGGTTCAGAGGCAGCCACAGGAAGGCTGGCTGCCTGGTGGTCTTTTTGTTTGTTTGTTTGTTTGTGTTTGTTGTTTGTTTTGTTGGTTTTGTTTTGTTTTTCAGCCTGATCAAGGATGAAGACATTTTGTAAACAATAACTGTGGATTTAATAGCTAAATTTATTATTCTTTTCCCAGCAGCAGGCCTATATTAAGGATCAGCATAGATCTCCCATCATACTTCTGTTTTCATCTTACCTGGCTATTAGTGATGACAATTTCTATTTGCACAGCACTCACCTAAGAGTCTCCAGATATTTTTTCTAAAGGTGAATATCTATTTTTAACCTAATTTTATGGATGGTAAAACTAAGAAGTAGATGCATTTGTGTAACAAACTTCTTGCAGCACAGCTGTGCCGAGGTGAGAAGAGGTGAGCTGCCTGGCTGCTAGAGCCATTCTGGCAGATGGAGAGTTGCTGGAGAGGCTTTAGGGCTGCCCACTGCAGTGTATGGATGGGGCTGGACAGCCTTCCTCAGCCTGCATCTGCCCCCCCCCCCCCCCCTTTCTTCCAGTAAAAGGGGGTTCTTTTCATCCAGAGTTTTTTTCTCAGTGACTTGGGATCACGGTACAAATTTGGGGCATGGCTTTGTTATCCACTTGTGTGCACACCAGTACAGTACCTTGCTAAGTACCTACCAGTGCCATCCGAGCGAGGCCTCTCTGGCTCCCCAGTGAGTCTTGGCTGAGTTAGGCAGCAGCCCTGCATATACATAAGCATTTGCTTCAGGGACTTACCCATCAGTTAAAGTGGAATTACATGCTTAACTTACTAAATTACCTTAGGCTTTGCTTAAGTATGTAATTAAGAATTATGTACTCAAAGATAACCATTTGAAGGGTTGGGGTTTGCTATCCTGCTTCCATTTCCCTAACAACACAGGCAAGTTACTTGTGCTCTTTTCTTGTTCTGCCTGGGTAATGTTTTCAGCTGCTGGGATCAGGGTGTAATAGAGACAGGAGGAGAGAAAGTACATACAGACCCATAGGAACACCTCATTGCTCTGGGAAGCCATCTTAAAATATGGGAGTGTTTCAGAGGTCCAAATCTGGTTAAAGAAGCTTCTTTAAATGTTGCACAGGGTCAAAACCTGGCTGTCCTCCAACTCAAAGTCTGTCTTCAAGGCATCTTTCTCTCTGTGCTTAGGTTGGGAAGGAAATGGCCATGGCTGTCCTCAGGCAAGCTGCTGGCAGGGCTGTGTCCCAGAATTGCCACCTGGCCAAGGACTGCTTGGTGTTTAGCAAGCTCAGCTTTGCTAGAGAGACCAAAGTCCTTGTACACGTCCTCTGCTAGTGGTTTCTCCAAAATTCTGTCAGCGTTTCAGCGGACAGCACTGGGGCAAGGCAAGCTACCCCTCCCTTGTGGTTAAACCAGTATTGAAGGCTACGAACAAAGAGGGCTGACTGTGCACTGTGACCACAACCTCCTACTGGAGACACCCATCTGCAGAATGAACCCAAGATCATTTTCCTTGGGTATCCAGACTGCGGCAAGCAGCTCCTGAGTAACAATGAATCTGAACCAGTAACAGTCACAGGTGATGCCCTGGTTCCATCAGCTCCTAGGTGCTTGTGTCTCCCGACAGCACTTTTCAGAGGGAGAGGTTCCCTAGTCCCTTTGTAATTTTGGCAAACTTTGGCTACAGCATGAGAGCAGTCAGAGGAAACATATATTGCTTCCTAAGGAAAGGAATGCACTTTGGTGATGGCCACCACTGTCCTTTCTTATCACCCCTCTTACCTTTCTCATGAAGTCTGCATGGTGTGTATTTGTAAAGATGGGAAATGCAGGTAAAAGATGTAAAAGCCATCAACAGTTTATGATTTTTATATACAAGAGGCAGGTTTGGGGGCAGTTTTCCCTTTTCTTCTTATGATTTGCACTGCCTTTTCAGGGGCAATTTGCCAAAACTCAGAGAAAGTCAGATTTTTTTTTTTTTTTAAACCTTTTGAATTAGATTTGCTTGTGCTCTGCTCCTTTCTCCCTTGCCCAGACTGGACCTGACCCTTTGTGGTACTTCTTGCAATCTTTTGTCTCCTCGAGGTAATATCGCAGGTGGGATGTGGTGGTAGACAAGAACCACTTCATGGACCCATTTCCGTGGGCAGCTCTTCCTCTGCCCACATTGCAGGGACAGAAGGATGTGCAGGCACCTCTGCAGAGCTGTAAGGGACGGCATCTTGTGCACGTGCTGTGCAAACAAATAGCAGGGGCTGTCGGAAGTCCTCTCTTCTGATATTGGCACTGTCACAAAACCTTGGAAAAGAGCTGTGCCTCCTCCAGGCTGTCTTTTTACACAAGCCACACCACCTAAACACATTGAGTAATCCCTGCCTCAGGCTCAAAAACTTCTGCTTGAAATAGTGTAGATCAGTTAAAAGTATCAGATATTAATTTTAACATCTTAAGTTACTGAAAGCTAGCCATGTTTCAGAATGCATTGTCCCAGAGGCTGGTTGCTCCCCCAGCTCAATATTTGGGGCCTGACTCTATTGAGTTCTTGCCTCCTGCCAAATGTCATTTGTCTATGCAGGTATTTTGAGGTCTAAAATCCCATGCTCCCCTAAGAACTTTCTCCTAGGCAAGTCCAGTGACCTCCCTTTATCTGCAGAAACATATTCCCCACTGCTATTTGGATGTTGCCTTCTTCATGGTCAAATGGTTATGGCTAATGAAATATTTGTTGTATTCCTTCATATCCATTCATTTCTGTGGTGGATAGAGTGACTCTGGGTGGCTTTGTAGTTTTACAAAGATTTTTCTCTGACTCTTGGGAGAAGATGAACTGCATCATGGTTGGTACATATCCTTTCTTTCTGCAGCAATAAGCAGTTCACAGTTTATTTTCCCTCTATTAGGTGCAATCAGGTGCAAACCAGCTTGAAGAATAACTTAATGGTGTCATCTACAGTATGTCTAGAATTTAAGGAGAATCAAACCATATATATAAAAATATGGCTTTGCAGCAGGCATTCACTCTAGCCTACACTGGAATGGAAGATCCCTGGCCCGCTATATTCAGTGCCCTTGTACTGGTCTAGTTCTCACACAGTAAACCTAAAAATTCTGTTTCCATTATCCAAATAAAGGATTGCCTTCCCTTTTTTTTAAAGTCCAGAGATCCCAGTGACAAACTTTGTGTTGCTTCAGCGCTATTGTTCAATTCATCCTATGCACTCAATTCAGTTTTCCACAGCTTTTAGTAGCTCTATTTGAACACAGCTTCACCCCACATCTCCTTCCTGCATAACTCCTCTGTCTGAAATAAGCCAGGAAAGGCAAGTTTGTGTGTGTCTTTGAATGAGAAGCAGCTCTTTGTAAGTTATTGCCCATCACACAGCTGTTCGGCAGCCATTCAAGTGTTGTTTTTTACAGAGGTGCCTCCTTGTCTCTGATCTGATAGCAAATGTCTCCTTTCATGTCCTACATCAAGGCTGCTGCTTTGGCCTCCTATTCCATTTCCTCCTCTCTTTAATGCCGTGCCAAACATATTAATGTCAGGCAGCGCTGCCCTGGACCTCTTGGCATAATTCCAAATGCAAAGCCCTCCCTTTGCCCACATGGCCAGGTCTTCATTGGTCCAGCTCCTTCCCAGCACCATGTGTGGGCTGTAGTGGTGCCACCATCCAAAACATGGTCTGTGTATTATCCCATTTATTGTTCTCGTGCATCCAGAGGACTGGATGATTTCTGGCCCAACTGGCTCTGGATGGATGGTGCATCCATCTCTAAATGCATCCTGCTGCCCTCTAGTGAGAAATGCCCACGGTCCAAGCCTGGCATTTGGGACCAGAAGGAGAAAGGGGCCCATGGAGTAAAACGTGTCCTGTATGCAGACAAGGGTGCACTATCAGAGCATGGTGGTGAAGGGCCTGTAGCTGAGCAGCTCCTTTGGATATACATGCCACCTCCCCCTTCAGGCTTTGTGGGTAATGGTCTGCTGCCTCCAGTTCGCCTGCTCACAGAAAAACTTCATCCTCCTTATATGCAAACCCACTGAAAATCAAGAGCAGGCTGACAGGGAGATAGACAGGCTATAAGGGCAATGGAAGGGAGTGGGGGAAGGGGCAGTGCAGGATATTTGACAGGTGATTATGGTTAGGGATTTTCTTCCCTTTTATCCTGGTGTAGCTGCACACAAGACAGTTGGACTGCTCGGTGGGTGCCCCAGTGTAACTGGATTTTGCTGCAGTGTTACAAAGGTTACGAAGGTTAGGAACGCTGCCCCACTGCAATACGGACAGAGAGGCTCCTCATCATCCACACCTCTAGTGCACAGGAGGGGTTTATCCAACCTGAGTGATGCCCTGCAACACACTGCTGATGCCCAAGTTGTTAAGACAGGGGAGGATCCGGTCACTGCGTTACTGACGAGCCCCCTGGGCAGCCAGAGTACTGCGCAGTGTGACAGCTCTTGCTGGCTTCGGCTTAGCTGGCGATGAGTCACCTTGAGTGCCTGACTTCTTGATAAATCCTGGAAAAACAGGGCAGTTAAATGTCAGCCAATGGGGAAAAATTTTCAGCTGGGGTAAGTTAAACTAGCTCCACAGCTATCAGGGATACTTGGCCACCAACCACCCACCTCCAGACATGGATGGTTCAATAGCACTCATCTGCCATGAATCTTCTGGAAGGAGGCTGGTGAGGTGGTCCATGGTTTTTAAGGAAAGCCTGAGATGCCGGTACTGTTTTCTCACTCCTAAGGCCTCAAAGTTTGTCTTATTGCTGAGGCCAGGTATGTAGAGACATTTTCTTCACTTGCTTCTCTGGAATATAGATGAAGGTAAAATGAGAAAATGCCTCAGTTTTTGCCTAATCTATGTTTTTTTCCAGTTTCTCAGCTGTCTTTTAGTCACTTTAAAAGCTGATAGGAATTATTGATCTCATTTACCCTCTGTATATCTCGACTGATTTCTTATTTGAAAACTGGAGTCTTGAGATACAAAGAAAAGCAAAGCTCGTCTCATGGACTGGAACAAAAATGCACTTTAGAGTATTTGAAATATGTAAGGGGGCTTTGTGTTTCTATAGGTTGTGCTGAAATACTGAATCCCTAGCAGGGAGGGGACCATGACCCCCTCCTGTGCTTTGGAGAGGACTCTAGCCTCCTGGTCCTCTAGCAAGAGGCTCTTTTGCTACTGCCCTTGTGTGCTTTTCAGCTTACCTGAACTTGCAGTTCTGAGGAATGGCAGTTTCCTGCTCACGAGGAAAGCTGCAGCCAGCATTTCTGCCTCTGCCCAGGCAGCTCTTGTCCTTTAGGGCAGTTCTTGATGATTCTAGCTGCAGTGTAAGAGACAGACCTAACCCTTAATTTCCAGTTAGCTTTGCACAAACTTTCCTCAGAGCTGCATATCTCATTTAAGTCTTTTAAGTGGGCTTGATGGTCAGTCCTAAGAGCACTGTGGGAAAGCTCAGGAAAGAATATGGTTGGCTCTTTAATGCTAGGAGGAGTTAGAGCTACATTTTCCAAAAGCTGTGCTCAACAGTGAGATGTTTCAGATGACTCACCTGCAGGAAAGAAAAAAAAGAAAGGTAAAATAATTCCCAATTCTGGACACTTCTTGACCTACTTCCAAGCCATGTTCCTTCCCCTACCACCACCCACTGTGAAAGCACAAGCTTTGCAAGGAAAATTGCTGTGTGACTCTTAATAGTTAAATGCAATTTTGTTTATTGGATGTTTTGGAAAACATAAAAAACAGCTTAGTGCACAAGACAGACTATTGCATCCAAATGATTTACTGCTTTGCCTTTTATAGCTCTTGATTACATCAGGTTGCTGCATCAATATCTTGTCTGTACAGTCCAGCCTGATGGGCCAGCAAGGCAAAGAATATTGTTGCTGGGTGGTTTTCCAGGTGGTGTGGCAATTAAGATAGCTTTCCAGGGAGATGCAGCATAGATCCTGCAAA
Source organism: Empidonax traillii (assembly GCF_003031625.1). Taxonomy (NCBI): domain Eukaryota; kingdom Metazoa; phylum Chordata; class Aves; order Passeriformes; family Tyrannidae; genus Empidonax; species Empidonax traillii. Next base: position 1,823,302 of record NW_020955249.1, read on the forward strand.
GCTGGGAAGCAATTTAAACTCATGCATGTTCAGATGCTTGTCCAGCCCCATAGATCTAAAATTAAAATACTGTTTTAATGAAATATTCTGGGTATTTTGCTTAGGACTGCCTGACTGTACTTGAGCAAAAACCTTCACTACATCTGTCTTTGCACAGGTTGCAGTCTAGAAGTACAAATAGATGTCCATAGTAAGGGATTAGTGAAGGCTGGGAACCAGGGTCTGGACTCCAAAGCCTCTGTGATATGAGGCTGTTTGAATCCAGTTTAGAGACAGGTGTTGCTACTAGTGCCTTTCTCCAGTCTGGGATCCACAGGCTCTATCTCCTTCAAAATATCAGTAGGGTAGGATCCAGAACTTAGTGCCCCAGTGCCACATCACAGCTGTTTTCGCACCTGCAAGTCTCACAGTCATTCTGGAAGAGTGTCCTCCTGACTGCGTAACAGCTGAAGAAGCATGTGATGGGATTTGACTTCAAGGACCCTCCAAAGCCCACGACAGGAACAGATTCCCAGTGTTCTGATAGCTCCTGTGAGGCCAGATCTGAATCCAAAGGAGGTTTTGTCATGTATTAGAAAATCTACCCTTGCATTGTTGTGGTCCCGCTCCCTTCAGCAGACAAAGCAGCTTTTTCTGTCAGGTACAGGAGGCAGCCGAGTGAAGGTAACTCACTCAGGTGTGTAACTCACACTGGTGTGCTCAGTGTGTTACCTCCACTGTGGCCCAGAGCAGCTGGTACAGGAAGGAAGGGAGAGGGAAAGGGGCTCAGTGCACTCTGAAAGAGCTTCCCTCACAGTGGACAGAAAAAGTGGGTCTAGAAAAGCAAATACTAAAGCAGCTCTCTTGGTGAATGAGGCAGTTGTTGTGACCTTAAGCCCCAGACAACACAGAATGGGGAAGGCCGGGAGAGGGCAAGGAGGCTCCCTGGCGAAAGCCATTTTCATCAAGAGTTCAATTTCCTACTGTAGCCAGAGTTTGTGCCTAATTCGTGTACATCTCTAAATCAGATGCACTTCATATTCTTGTTCTTTGGTTGTGCACTAGACACAACGAGTGGCGGCAGGAAATTGAACACACGACTGCATGTCTGCGGCTGTGGGGAATGTGATGGCATTAGCAATCCGACCAAGGGTCTCTTTCTGGTGGCTCCAGAACTCACGGAAATACAGTACAGAGCCTCAGATCCAATTTCCTGCTCTCCTTTATCCTGGGTGTACATGTCAGTCAGAGCGACCTCCTGTCATTATCAGGTGATCCATCATATTAAAACACGGGGGAAAGAAAAACCACAGCAGAAAGGAAAATTAACGTGTCGCAGACTTTGAAGTACTTCCCCTTTCATCCTAGCCCACAAAAGTTTGATTTAGTTTTGTATCCTGACTCAAGGGTTTCTCTCTATCCCAGTGTTCTGATCTGATCAGTGCAGTTTGGACACTGGTGGAAATCAAGCAGTACCTTTTCCCATGAATGTGCTAACCTGGCCCAATCTAGCTTTTTCTTCTGGACAGGGTCAAGGCCAGTGCCTTGCAGGACTGTCACCTCCCCCATGCTGGCTAACACCATTCCATGCCAGGGAAGCAGGTTCGTTGTTGCTGCCCCAGGTTTGTTCCCCTTCCCCACCAGCTTCATCAAATTATAAACAGAGTCATTCCAGGATGGACAGTGACCTTATGCCAGGCTGGTGTGTGAAGGAGGAGGACCTGCAGCATACCAGGGGATGTAGGCTGTGTCAGGAGGTCTCCATGCATGTTGTACTCTTCTTGTTGAGAGGCTGAGACAGTGCCAGTGGGACTGCAATAGCTTCCAGTCCAGTTCAAGGTCATGAGCAAACCAACGACATGTTTGTCTGTGATCTTGCCTTTTAGTAGCAGGCATCAACTCAGCAGTTGTCATTAAAGGTCTATTATGCTCCACAAGGGGGTTGGTGGCTGTGACATTCTAAACAGAGTACAAATTCCATTCTGCTTCTGTGAATTCCCCTTGGAAGGTGTTAGATGCAGCACGCTTTGCTTCTTGCCCTCTACTGCTCTGCACTGCTTCTCACGGCTCTTCAGTAGAGTGGTGCGGACTACACTTCTTAAAGTGACAAAGTTCCAGCTGATTTCCATAAAATTAGGATTTGGCTTGATCTCATTGTAATCTGTACTCTGATCCAGTGACTGGAAGCTTTCTGCACTTTCCTCTGTGCCCTGCAGTAACACCGAGCTGGTGGGGACCTTGTTGCAGTTTGTAAAACTGAGTGAGGGGGAGGTCTCACCTTGGCAGATGTGAACGTGGGTGAGGGTGAATTGTTCTTAGGTTCTCCAGCTGTCCAGAGTTCACGAGTTTGTGTTTCATGAATTGGTCTTACAAGATGTGGAGACCCTTGACCTGGCAAAGAGCAGTGAATGCTCAGACAGTTCAGACAATGCCTGGAGGCTGAGTCTCAATGCTCGATGCTTCACAGCCGGAGTGCCCAGGCTCAGAGCTCTGCCCTCGCTGCTGCTGAGAGGTGCAATAGCCAGAGGAAACAGGCTTTACTTCTGTGCTGGTGAGAAATCTGTGAAGGGAACTTCCCCTGCTCAGTATCTTGGCATCCTGGGAGGTTTCTGTAGCAAGGATTGGCACTCATCTGCCTGCTTTCATCAAAGAAAATAGGTGACCTGTTTTGGACTGTTTTCTCCCATCTCCTTCCCCAGTGGTACCTGGGGTAAGGGGAAAAACTCATTAGCTGAAAATGAACCCACAGCTGCAACCGCATTCAGGAGGGGAAGGTTTCACATCCCCACCTTCTGTGATGAAAACCTCTGTTATAAAATTAATCGGTGATTTTACACTTCCTGTTATACTATGAAAATGATTAGATGCAGCAGCAGCTGGGGAAGTGATGGAACTCATTGAGGCTTTGCTCCTTCTAATAATATCTTTTTTTCTCTTTTATTTTTTCCCTTTTTAGAGCACACATTCTTTGTTCGTGGAAGCTGACAAAGGACTTAAAATCTCAATACACCTACCAAACAAGTCCAACAAGGCAGCTGCTCTTGCAACCTGTCCCCATACCACATGGCAGCAGCTCTGTCTCAGCAAGGTAGTAAAAAACTGTAAAACCACCAATAAAGAAATGAGGAGGAAACTGTCTAGGCAGAGGCTAGATAAAAGGTGTTTCCTGTTTCCTCTGTTTCTGAAGGCATGATGAAATGAGCTTCACCTCATGGCTCTATTGCATGATTTTTTCCCCTGCATCCTGTTACAGGGATGGGATTAAAATCACTACAGCCTGTGAAGTAGTAACTATGCCCTTCACCTCCCCTGGGTGGGTGAAGACTGACCACTGACAGACCAGTGGGTCTGTCTCTGACCTGAGCCAGAGACCTGCTGCCAGGCTTCTGAATATGGTAGGTGATGGGTGGCAGCCTGGGTGCCTGGAGTCATGGTGATCCACAGGATAGTCTTGTGCAGAGGGGAGATGCCAAGGCAGTAATGTTCCACCAGCCAGCTGAGAAAATGGGAGCCTGGATCTTTTCCACAGGGGTGTCTGCAGCAGCCAATAGCTTGGCTATCCCTAGTCCCCAGCAGCAGTCACAGCACTGTCTGTGCCCTGTAGGGCAGGAAGCCATCCCTCCACTGTCCTTCTCACTAATAAGAAAGTACTTGAAGAGGCACTAGAAAGATGTTAAATGGAATACCATAGGAATATACCCATACTGAGTAAGTGAGGGCTCAGTCCATTTCCAGATGCAGCTGAAACCAGTGAGAGGATGGCAGTAGGGACAGCAGCTGAAGGGGGAGTGCAATGGTTCATAGCAGAACCAGATGAAAGGAAATCCAAGGACTGCAGGACTACTGCTCTTGCAGTGTGAGCAAAGACATAATGCTAGGGAAGGAAGCTGCTTTGCTTCTCCTGGGATGGCATTTCCCTTGCCTAGTAAGTACTACTTCTGGAATGAGCCACATAATGGGTGTGCTGAACTACACCTTCATCTTCCGGAGGACATCACAAACAAGAGTCAAGCAATTAGCCCTTACAGCACCTTTGGGAGATCAGTAACGTCCCATTGCATTTGAGGAGTTGCCTGGCACTGCTGAAGCTCCCCGAGTAAGCTAAGGCAGGGCTGGGACCAGCAGGTCTCCTGAGTGCTGGTCAAGTGACTTGGTCTGCTGGCTGCTAGAACTCAAGAGCCTGTTCTGCTGCATGGGTGATGACTGGGAGATGTACCTGGAAATTGCTTCTGGCATTGTCAGTACCTTTGATTTCCAGTTCAGAAGTAAATCCAGGTCATTTTGAGGACCTTGGATGCAGTGTATATGATCTTAGTGCAGGCTGGGGCAGGGAACAGCATATGGATGCAGTGTCTGGGGAGTTCATATGGATTCACAGAGACTTCCTGTCCCCAGGAAGAGAAGGGATGGTGGCAGGACAAGAGTGAGGGCTCTGCCACCCCAGAGGAACTCCTGCAGGACGACACCTAGGGCATGGCAAAGGGAGGTACCTGGCCTCCACAGAAGGGAGGCAGCATGCTCCCAGGGGCCTGGATCCCACCTGCAGCTTGTCACCACCCTGTTCCCACACTGCCGGGCAGCCTGCTCTGAGCATGCCCCTGCTCTCTGTGCCTGAGAGCTGGGCCTGCTGGAGCACCCCAGGGCAGGTCCTGAAGGGACCACAGCTCTGTCTTCAGTTCCTGCTTGCTGCTGGCCTTTGGGGCTCAGTCTTCTCTCAGCTCTGGTGTTTGCATCAGGTTCTGCTGCTCTTCCCATTATGGTAAGTGGCATTTTCCAATGGTTTAGCCTTTATAAAAGGCTTGTAGGGTTGGCACTTAATCTGCACTTGTGATACCTGCTGAGAGTGTGTGGTCTGCATGTGTGATACCTGCCTGTTGTGGCTTCTGAAGCAAGGAGGCTGTGTGGTCTTCCTCTGCCACCACTACCGTCCTATCCCTCACGTAGCTCTGGGACCTGCTAGCTGGAAATTTGGTAGCCAAGTAGCAGTTCCCAAAATCCTAATTTCCCAGTTGTGAGCAATTAGGAAGGTGGAAGACAAGGCTTGGAATGCCCAGCCTGAAGGAAGCACATGGTATGTTAGGGCTCTACTGCGAGACACTGAGTGTTGCCAGCTGGGTCTTGTCTGCTGTCAGCTGTGCTGAGTGATGCTGGGTCACTCCTGTCAACTGTGGTTCGGGTGGCTGGTGCACCTGTGAAGACTGACAAATCTCTTACTGGCATGTGGAGATGAGGCAGGTTTTTCTATCTGTTTTTTCTGCCCCTGGCCTTTGGGGTGAGATTGGTGTGTTTGGGAAAAAATGCTATGAGCGACCTGTGACTGGGATTCCTGAAAGTGGGAGATACTGCTTTGTAGCTGCAAGATGGTCAGCAGTGCAAAAATGAATGAGAGAAACCACACAGCCCTGAGCCTGTGGAAAATGGCCATTTTTGGCTCCTCCCTCTGCCAGAAGTGCCCTGAGAGCCCGAGATAGGCAGCCCAAGACTCTCCAGGCTGAAGTGTTTCTGACATTCCAAGCTATTCCCCCCATTATCTCCAGAAAAAAAACTGCTTCTGCACATTATGGGATACAAATCAGCTATCATGGGGAGAAAGAGAGAGGTATTCTAAGTTCACAGTTTATGTGATGTGTTGACAAAGAGCAATGGCTAAACCCATGTCCCCACAGAAATGACACAAAGAGGGGCTTAAAGACAGCGTGTAGTGAGAGGAGCAAGGGTGAAAGGCAGGTGCAGGTGGGAGACAGTGTACAGAAAGGGGCAGAGGAGAGGGCAGAGGCTGAATGTAGGACTGTGTATAAAGTACAGGACAAAATACATATTGTGTCTAAAAGAAATCCCTTTAGAAAGAAAACCTAGGCTATGGAAGACCACTATATCTTTTGAGCATACAGCTGAGTGTGTCTTTCACCTCCACAAATTAACTTCTTTCCATCTGAATTCTTTTGACTGCTCTGAGGGTGAGATTCTGTCATTGGAACAATCCTGTGGGACTGCTTTTTGCTGTGATGGCCTGCCTAGAGCAAGTGGGCTGTGTACAGCAGTATCTAAGCATATATAGGTATATGTTGCGTGTGCCTAAGTCCTTTTGTGGTTGTGCACTTTTTTAAAACAAGAGATAATACTTTGTAAAGTCAACTTTTAGGAGAACCTGAATAAATTGATACTTAAAGGGATAGCAAATGTTTTATCATCAACTTAATCCCAAAACATTACACGTATCAGAAGGATGATTTGGCAACATAACTACATATTTAAAGGGAAGCCTTCAGCTGAGGGTGATGGCAGGCCTTGTGTCACAACGGCATGCCTCTTCCCAGAGAGACTGTCTCTGTCCTACCAACAGAGCATTCTGGGGACAGATTTGTACCAGAAGCATTCATCCCATACGTGTTTCCTGGATCCTGCCAGACCTGGACAGAAGCCACGTGTATCCTAGAGACGGATGCATCTTTCCTGTCTCTCCATGTACAAGCTGATCACTCCTTTAATTAAACTGTTAACTTTCATTAAGAGCTGATCTTAATTTACTTTAAAGTTCTTTTTTTTCCCTCCTGATTTTTATAAACCAGGATTGGATTCTGGTTTATAGAGGGAAGCATGGCTTTCTTTTAACTGTTTGGTTTTTTTTTTTTCCAGTATGTCTCAGCTGCTTTGCTAAGAAAATTATTACATTGACCGTAGGGAAATAGTAAAATTTTATTCTACCTTTATCCAGCATTTTTTGTTATCCCCATTGGACAGTGCTATCAAGGTCTGTAATTATGCATCCCCTGAAGTCAGAGACCATCAGCTCTGGTATTTCGCATGCTCAAAGTGGAGAAAAGTCATAGCATGAAACCTTGATTGGGGGCCCCCCAGAAGCTGTTGTGAAGTTAAGGACAGGGGCATCTGCAGCCACACCAGCGTCTTCTGCCCATGACCTGAGCACCCACAACTCCATGCCAGGCACTGCTCTTGTAGGTGGGTGGCTGCAGGGTGGCTGTAGGTCCATTGGCTATCTGGGCTGCAAACAGGTAGGACAGTCTGAATTGCTGATGCTGTGGAATACCCTTAGGATACAGGGCACAATGTGCTCCTGCTACTTACATGCTATCTGCAATGTAGTATAACCCCAACTATTTTTCATTACAGCACACTTTTAGCCTGTTAGCAAGCCCACTGGCCAGGGAGTGGCTTACCCAGAATGTGAAGATATAGGCATAGGATGCAGAGGGAAGAGTTTGAAAGAGGTGCAAGAAAGCCAGCCTGCATGCGGTGCCTGGCTGGAGCTCCAGCTACTGCTCTAGAATCGCTATGAATCCTCCTCTCCATGAAGCACTGGCTTAGTTTAAGAAACATGGATTTCTCTTTTCATGCTATTAGCCAGCACGTGGTGCAGGAAGCAGAAAAAAAATCTTGGTGCCAGTGTTTAACAGGGAAACCAGAGTGGTGGAGGTACAATTGATTTTTGTCTTTGTTGGGTTTCAAAATCAATGAAATATGAACTTTTCCCATCGATTTTTTGAATTCAAAATTATTTTGGGAAGCTATTAAATGAATTGACAACTTTGTGAGCTAAATCCTCTGTAAGACACGAGTGAGAACCAATCAGAATGTACTGATGTGCTTATAGGCTTCTTGCCATGTTAATTTGTGTTGCTCTTGTCTATCATACCAAACCTCCTCCTCTGAGGCAAGGCTCCTCAGCGCTCAGTGGGAGTGCGGAGAGGAGCAGATCCATTTCACTGCTATAATCTGAACCTCATGTACCTGTTCTGCAGCTGAGAAAAGGGCGTATCACCAGTAGTGTTGTTGGTGGTTGCTCATTACAAGTCCCTGCAGCTGAAATGGCCTTTTTGAATGTGCCCTTTGTCCTGGCACAAACCCACTGCTGTAAGCTGTAGAGGCCCACTGGTCCTTTCTAGAAAAAGTTTTTCTTATAAAACCCCTCAAAAAATATATAACTGGTTTGTAATAGAGTTGCTATTAAGCTACTGCTTTAAGACACCAAAAAGAAGGAGTCCCAGAACTCTTCAACCTGAGAAGGTCCCCCTGAACACTACCTGTGGATGCGCTTGTCTCTGCATTGTCCTGTGCTCAGTTGCAATGGTGAAGATGATTGCACAAAGAATTGCCCTTCCTTATAAGCCAGACCTGAGGAACATGGCCTCTGACCCCAAACTTAACCTCTGCATTGAGACTAGAGGATCTTACTGTAACCTACACCTATCACAGCCGCATCTGGAGATCAGAGACATTAAATATGCATTTTGCTCCTTTCTGATCAGTGAGCAAAGGATACACAAAGAATCCTTGTTCATCTGTGGCAGAAACCCATTTGCTAGGACCTGTAGAAGAACTGGCAATGGGAAGTGCCATGAAGAGGGCATGGACTGTCCCAGGTGTCCCATGACTTACAAGAATTTGCACACTGTTGATGATGTGTGTAAAGCTGAGCTCTAGCCATTTTTTGCAAAGCAGGCTTTTATGGGGGAAAAAATAAAGCACAGAATTTTACATTTGAACTGGGTTCATTTGCTCTGTAATCATGGATAGCCTTGAAGCTGTCTTCTACATGGTGGCTCCTTTCCTCTTTCCTCTAGAATGTAATTTTTTCTCAGATTTGGAACTTTATTTCAAGGCTCTGCAAATGCATCATACTAATAAAATGTCACATTATGCCATCCCTTCTGACACAAATGTGAGCAGGCACCTGATGAAAGCTGATGAGGGAAGAAAAGCAAATCTATGGAAAAATAGCCCAAAACATAACACAGATGCACCAAAATGAAATCTTGAATGAGAGAAAGGGACTGTGCCAGGCCCTTAGGTACAAACTTGAGGACAGGAGCACTCGGGCTTCTTGTATTTAAGGAACAAGGGCCAATGTACGTAGTGTTTGTGGCCGTTCTTTGGTCATTAGGCCAAGGGCTGAAAGACTGCAGGAGGACAGTAATAGTGGGAGAAATTCCTAAGGCCTTGCTCAGGCAGAAACTTTCCAAGGCGTAGCCAAACCTCAAGTTGATTTTAAGTGTTGGTGTCAATAAGGGGTCTTCTGCAGCTCCAATGAGACTGCTGGGCACTTTAATGCCTTGGGCCACACATGTACATGTGCCTGTGTTCCCCCAAGTGCTGGGAAGCCCTTTCCCTCCCTGAAATCACACAGGAGCATCATCCTGGCTTACAGCCCTGTGCTGGGCTGGCCAGCTCCCTGAGGCTCAAGCACTTAAGTATGTTAGATCTTGCAGTGTCCCCTGGCCCATATCCATCCCATACCACATTCTTACCTGGTATGGTGCCTTGCTTGGGTTATTTGGGGACACCAGGACTGGTTGGTGGCATTTGGGGAGATAAAAGGCTGAATCTGGCACCCATGGGATGTTCTGTACTCTTCTGTGCCACCATCTCATACTCCTTTGCAGCAACTGTCCCCCCTTTGTGGCCTCCTCTGGCTGTCCTAGTGTCTCTGGGCTTCCATGCACTGCTCTAAGTAAGTAGCCAGACAGTATGGGTAACTACTCTTCCAGGTCTCTGGATACTTTCTGTGCTGAGGTGTGGGGTCAGAGGCTGCCTGTGGAGCCATAACTAGAACCTACTAGCTGACTTTCAGGGACTTAGTGGTCTGTGCTTTCCTGCAGGGAACCACAGCCCATTTGCAGCTTTTCTTATCCATTTTGGGCAGCATGAAGCAGGTGCAACTCTTCTATATGTCACCCTCCCAGTAACTGTTCTGCTGCCCTTTCCACTTCCCTCTGTACGATTGCTGCCTGTCCCTGGCTGAGGTAAGAGCTCTTGCCCAGTGTAGGGCTCGGGCTCATGTTTCTCATGGCAGTTTATTCAGCTGCTTTTGACAGGGATGGTTTGAACTTGCACATGTGCTCGGGTCTTGACAGAAAGCTTTTGTGCCCTCCTCACCTCAGGGATATGGGGAGTCACTGAGGACAAATGGAGTGGGGACAGCTTCTCTCTGGAGGATGAAACAGACCACTCTGTGGCAAGATAGCCCTGTGTCAGGGATCATTGCCTTGTAGCACCTGGGCTTCAAAGAAGTGAGAAGCCATGCCAGAAAGTAAATCTTCTGGAGGCACACCTCTGCCCATAACTGCTGTGGTGGAAACAGAGGGAATCACAAGGGGAGACAAATCTGTGTGCAAACACCATGATGTGTCTTGCGCAAGGCATAAAGCTACTGCCCTGTTCCACAGTTCTGGAAACCAGCCCCCAGTTGTCTTCTGCCAAAGTCAAATAACGACTTTAGAGGCAACATGTATTTTTTACCCTAAAATGACTTGCTGTCTCATAACCTGTTATTTGACTTTGGTTTAAAAAAATAGCTGGGTGGTTTCTGCAAGCATAAACCAAAGCACGCAGCTTCAAATAGATACCAGGACCAACGCGGTGTGTGTAATTATATTGCCTATATTTAATCTCTCAGAAGTGTTTGGCAGATCCTTTAAATTTCAGATATGCAATCAATATCGTCTTTTCTGTGGCTCAGCTACCGTGTTCTTCCCCTCCCTTGCTTAAAATACACAAAGTCAAGTCAATATACTTGGAGGGTACAGGAGGGATCCCCGCTCCGTGAGTGTATATCCTATCTGTATATACCGACGGGGATCTCGTAGAGGTGTGTGTGTGCGCGTGTTACATGCAAGACGTGCTCTGCCTTCGTTTATTTTGGAAAGGGGTTTGCCTTGGTTTCACCGTGCCTTGCTTTAAACGATCTGAAAATCCGGCCTCCCCCCCCCCCCCCCCCCCCCCCCCCCCGGATTCAGAGGAATAAATATGCATGGCTTGTAATTCTGTTGCAGCGCTCGCTCCCAGCTGATAGGTGACGTGGAGTTTGGAGGCTCGCAGATTGGCTTTTTGATTTGGCTTCTTGCTGCAGTTGTGCAAACCTCGCTGGCTCCCAGAAATCAGGCTCAGCGCTCTGCTGTGCACCGTAATGCTGGGAAGCCTGGACCGAGCCCTGACGGTGTGAGCGCGGGAGTGAGGGAAGCCCAGCAGATTCAGTGGCAATCTGGGGTACAATCCATTTTCTCTTCCCCCCTCCCTCGACCCCCATTCATCTCCGTCCTCCTCGCCCTCCTCCCCCTTCGCCAGATCTCCCTTCCCTCCCCAAACTCCACCGCACGGAGCTGAAGATCAAGGCTGGTGGATTTATCAACATTTTACCTCCACCCCCACCCCCTTTTCCAGATGCACCTCCCCGCTCTCCCTGACAGCTGCAAAAGGGAGCACAGGTTTTGTAGCGAGCGAGGCAACTTGGACTGACATGCAAAGGCGAACCCCCCCGTACCCACAAACACCGTCGGTGAATCACCGGGAGATGCGATGAGCTCCCTTTAGGAACCGGAAGGATTTGTGTTGGGGAGCCAGTGGAGCCCCCCTTTCCCCCATCCCCCATCCCAACCCTCCAAAAAAAAGTCAGGAAAGCCGCCAGAAAGGGTAAGTAAGGGGGTGCCACCCCCGCTCCGTGGGAGACGCGAGGCTGGCGGGCAGGTGTCCGGCTGCCAAGCGGGGCTCCATGCCTTGCACGGGAATGGCCGTGGAGTGGGGGGTGCTGGGGCCGGGGAGGGTGGAGGGGGCGAGGGCTCTTTGCAGGATCATCTCCCAGGATGGGGGGGAATTCGCTTTGCCCAGGCACCGGGAGCTCGCTTCATTCCTGCTGTTTCCCCGGCGCCGCGGCGGCTCCGTGCCCGTGTGTGTATGTGCGTGTGTGTGTGTGTGTGTGTGTGTGTGTGTGTTTGTGCTGCGGAGGCAGGGCTTTGCCCACGGCGCGGAGCGGGCGCTGCGGGGTGGATGCGCGGCGGGGAGGGGGCGCCGGGCCGGGCCGGGCCGGGCCGGGCGCTGCGGGGCCGGGGCCTGGCGGAGCGGGCGAGCTCCGGCGGGGCGTGCGCGGCAGCACAGCCCAGTCCCGCGGCACCAAGCGCGGCCGCCCCGGCATCCCTCCCGCCGCCGGGCGGGGGTGCCCCGATTCGGAGGCGCGGCACGGCCCGCAGGGATGCCGGGGAGCCCGGGGGAATGGCTCTGCCCGGGGCTGCCAGGCGAGGGAGACGGCTCTCATGCAGTGCTATAAATTTCCTTCTTTTTATTCCCCCCCCCCCTTAAATTTCCTTTATTTATTTATTTTTTTTCCCCCCTCCGGGGGAGTCCGGGCCGGGCCATCCCCGGCCGTAGGTGGGGGCGCCGGGGTCGCCGTCCCGGGCAGCTGTCGCGCTCTGTCCGCCGGGGCCGGCTTGTTTACCCCGGGTGTCAAATATAGCCGCTGCGCCAGGCGCTGCCCTAAATAGGGCACGGGGCCGCCGGCGGGCCCGCAGCCCCCCATGGCAGGGGAAGAGGAACTCTACATACACACACACACATACACGCATACGCATGAGAGCTGACCCATATGTGTGGTGGTTTCGTACTCTTCCTCCCTCCCAGCCTTGCTTCAGGGATTTGTGCTTTTCACCTGTATCTAAAGTATCAATCTTCCTGGATGAGAGATGAAACCATTGCAACTGTTTTGGGTTTTTTTTTTTACTGTTACTCTAAAATGTGAGGCCATGGTCATTTCCCCCTTTGCCCCCTCCAACGGAGCTGTAGTGTAATGATTAGGTTCCTGACCTCTCGGTTTGTTCCTGGCTTTGTTCTAGGGATTTCACCTTAAAAATCTGTTTCAGATTTAAGGGGAGACACTGGAGAGACAGTTGAGGTGAGAAGGGGTGCAATATGCACATCCTCCTGCTCCTTGTGTTTATGTGTATGTTCCTTTAATTCCTCACATGTCTTTATGAAGCAGAAGGTTGATTTTTTGAGCTGGTTTTTTTATTTGTGGAGAGGACAGGGCTGGAAGACTTAGGTAACAATTGGTAGCACCTTCCCATTCAGGAGCGCTCATCCCATGCTCTCTGGGAGGCTAGCAGGAGACCCAAAAGAGCAGAACTGGCTTTGGGGAACTGCTGAGGCACAGAGGCCTTGAAGGTGCTCTGTAGGTTTGGTGCAGCAGGGAGAAGCATCACTCCTGTATGGCATAAGCATTTCTAGGGAATCCCTAATCCTGCTCCATCCACTGCTGTTGAAAATTTTTTTTTTTCCCCCGATCATGGTTTAGCTGAGAAAGTCACATTTGGTGCTTATGTTCATGCTTCTGTGTTCAACTGGAACAATACTTGTTTCCAGAATAGAAGTAGTGATGTTGGAAAAGAGCATGTCCAGCTACTTCCGAGGGCTGGCTGGGGAGGAGCAAGAGCAGCCCAGGAGCCCTCAGTTCTGCCATGAGTGTGCAGTGAGATGGCAGGCAAACTGGTTACCCTGTGTTGTAAACACAAGGGTGTAATATCAACCAGGGTGGGAAAGGAGAGGACTGATGGGAATAGAGAGTCCTAGTTAAAAGGTGCTGTACTGCTGTCTGTTTTTTTTTCTCCCTAAGCCAAATATGAGTCCTGCTCTTAATAAGTGGGTAGTTTAAGCATTTCCCAAATGCCCAAGGTAGGACAGATTGTGGTAATCCCACTGCTGAGATCCTGTGTGAGAGCAGGGGAAATGCAAGTAGGCTTCTGGTCTCTGGCATACCTTCAGTGTTCTGCTAGGCACATTTATCTCCTGGGTCTCATTTGTATCATTAATGGTATTTTTCTCCCTCTGTGGGGATTCAGTGAGGACACAGTTACAATAACTAGTGGGTGACAGGGTGTGAGAAGGAAGGCAGATGTGTAGCCATCCTAACACCACTCTGTATAGCACTTGTCCTTTGCAGAGAGATTGCCCCCTGCTCTGCAAAGCTGCCACCTGATGGGACGGCACCTGGAATGGCAGATACCGTCATCAGGTGGAATAGTCCTTTCCCTTATGCTGGGCAGTGTGGGAGCAGTCTTTAACACCAGCGCCCAAAACAGGAGAGTGCACATGGAGCAGACAGCAGGCATGGCCTGGCTCGTTAACTATGCTGTGCTCCACAGGCTCTTGCTGGGCTGTGGTGAGGGCAGGAGCTGCCCTATCTGACTGGAACAGAGTGCGCTGTTGGGAGTCATGAGCAGTTTTTCTGCATGGCAATCTCAGGGCGCTCAGGGCACTGGTCCTTGGCTTGACTGGCTTGTAGAGAGGAAAGAGGGATGAATCTAGACTCCCTGCTTCCTCTGCTCTCCTCTGGAGCTTGTGGGTCTGAAGTCAGATGAGGCTGGTCTGAGAGTGGCAGGTGTTATGGTATTGCGGGTCGGACAGGTAGAGAGATTGCTTAGGGCCTAGACTGGCCTGCGGCTGTGTTGTGCCTGAGCCCACACGTCTCCCTTGTTTTCAAAGGGGCCTTCCTGAGAGAGGCATCCTCCATCCCCAAGGCAGGGAAAGGCCATAACAGAGTGTGTCAGCACTTTTATTAGAAACCAAGTGAAGATGTATTCCCTCGGCCAATATTTTCAAGTGGAGCACTATACAGATAAATGGTCTGTCTGTCAGGGTTTTGTTTGCTTGTTTTAAACAAACAGCATCAGTCTCCTCCCCTAAGCTTCCCCAATGACCAAGTGGCATTGACAAATAGTTCCTTGTTCTTTGTTGCTGTCCTGTTTCAGATGCCTTTCATGTGCTTCACAGTTAAAAAGATGGCTTTGATTGCTGGCCAATTTTTTTTTTTAAACCAGACAGTAATATCAAATTCTATATTAAAAAAAAAAAAAAGTGAAGGAAATTAAATTACAAAGACAAAAACATCTTAATAGGAAGAAAAAAGTCTCTGAAGCCAGGAAATTGATAGTTGTGATGCTCCACCTACCATCACCCACTGTGTTTAGGTATTGTGGCATAGATTAAGGCTTTTGTTGATTGACTGTTTGATAACTGTAACTCCTACAGGCATGGTTGGGGGCCCATGTTTCCCAGTGCCATACAAATGTCTAGCCCCTGTCCTGAAGAGTTTCATGCATTGAGAGGTACATAGATGACAAGCTGTTCTGGGAAAACCTTTAAAACACCTGTGCTGCAGAGCTCGCGGTCCCACATTTGCTGATTTCGGTGGCATGGGTCTGTGGGGTTTGGGGCTGGAGAAGACTTCCGGCTTATGTCACTGCCTGCCTGCAGAATGAAATCTGGGAACTACCTTCAGTCATCTGCAGGTTCAGTGGGCTTCTGGGCTGCTTGAGGACTAACATGGTATAAACTGTAGTTGGCTTCCCTCCTTCCCCTCTGCCTTAATGCTTTAAACTGCAAGCTCTGGTTGAAAGCCATCATGGATGCAAAAGCATGAAGTTCAGCATGATGTCCTCCCATTCTCCCCCCTAGGCACTTCCGTCACTGAGTTTTGCAGGAATAGCAAAACATGAGGTGGCAGGGATGTCTCATGCCATTCTGAAGGTACCACCACAACCCCATCTTGGCAGTGTCACAATGAATAGACCCAGGTGCCATTATTCCTGCAGTACAGCATTATAAAGTAATTAGTTCACCCCATAAGACACACTTTAAGATATGTGATGATCGTGCCCCCATGCTCCTTCAAGTCTCAATTTCCTGGTAATTCTGTCTTTAAATCCGCTTGCTGGAGCCTTTGATCACACAGCTGAGCTGTCATTGATGTCTCTGACAGTTGACATCATGGGAGAGAAGGGAGCTTAGGGCTCTTAACATTTCTTTTATGATAGCTTGTTTTCTAACGAAACACTCCAGTGAGGATTTTCCATCATAATAAAACAGGGAGCTCTTCCAGAGAACTCAGATTTAGGGAGAAGCTTCTGTTTCCATTCACTAGCAGATTATTTCAAGGCTACAAAAGTGAACTTGCTCTGTTTGCTGCCTTCCTGTACTCTGCTGTCTTTTTACCTAAGCCACCTAACTCAGGACAGCAGCAGAGACAGCCAGGTCAAGAGCAATCAGCAATACTAAATATCCTATGCTGCTGGGCATGTTTTGCAACCAGTGAGGTGCCAAAGAGTTTTAGAAACTACAGACAGGTGAGACTGCATTGCCACTGGTTTTGTCTCTCTCTCCTAGGCTGGTACTTGGAGGCAGTCTCAAAGCAAACAGCAGCACTGCAGAATACAGTTTTAATCAAAAGAAGTGTAGTGATGCAGGGATGTACCTGTGAGAGGGCGCTTAGATCTGACTGCTGAGGTTGTGTTGAAGGTGACATGTCCAGAAATGAATGTGGGACTCCAGTGCCCACAACATAAGGTGCCCTGCCAGTGTGTTCATGTGCTGCATGCTGGTGAAAACTGGTTTCCTTCACCAGAGTGGGAGCAAAAGCAGAGAGAGTTAGAGCATGTCTGCACTTCGCTCTGCAGTCAGGCTCCATCTCACTCTGGATGTGTCCTAGCTCCCCTCAATGCAAGTAGCGGTAGGAGAGAGTTTGTCACCGTGGTCCAGGCAGGCTGTGAAACCCACCATTGTCCCAGTGCCACAGCTCTCCACACCCAAATTAGGGTAGGCAGCTCTGCCTCTGGCATGCTCTGATAGTGGATGGGTACTCTGTGTGAAGAAGCTGTCTTTTTGTTCTCCATACTGTTTGCTTTCAGGAAACTTTGTCTTCGGTCATTAAGACCTAGATGTCTTGGTTTACTGCCTTGAGGGGGGCATTCCCTGTTGGGAAGTAATATCTTGATGTTGAGCTTAAAGTTAACCTTAATAAGCACTTTTATCCTCTTTTTAGGTTTTGTTTGGAATTACTCAGTGACCCTTGAACATGCACATTAGTTGGGAAAATGGAGGCAGAGATATGTAGCAGGATAAGGCTGTTTCATGGTCCAGGAGGTCTTACAGGATTCACTTTTGCAAGAGGCAAACCTGCTTCTGCCCGTACAGCTAGTGCACTTGCCACACTTGTTATTTGGACATTCTTTTCTACAGCTTTCCCACCCTGGTTGCTTGTTCCTGCTTCTGTCCCCCCTCCCCACCACAGGATATTGGCACAGTGGCATGAGTGGCCAGGTGGTGGGTTCAGCTTGCTTTTCGACCAGATAGATTCCTGGTCCTTATTCATGCCCTAGCCGTGCAAACAGTTCTGCCAACAAAAAAGGGAGACCTAGAGCAGAGTGGGAAAAATGACCAGAGGTGGAGAATGTTCAGGCTGGCTTAAGAAGCCCTGTTTCCACCTGTGAAGCTGCTGCTTGAATTGCATGCAGCAGTTAAGGCTTGGAGCTGGTTCAGCCTTGAAGTCTGCTCTTGATGAAATGGATAGCGCTGAATGCAAATTAGTTGCAAAGAACATAATATAGCGATGGGGTCTGCAAAGCACTTCTTAAGCTATTAAGAGGCACAAGAATCGGCAGGAAAAAAAGACAAAATAATTTGTAATATAAAATCTTCCTAAAAACATGCACAGGGGTTGGACCCTGATTAAAACAAATCAGAGAGTCTGGGCCAAGCTATTTCTCAGATACAACATGCCAAATGGACTCAGGTTTTTCAAGAAGAGAATAAAATGAGAACTTCCCCTCTGCTCTCAATTCTTTAAAGTCCCTTGAAAGCTTCACACTAGTATTCAGCACTTTATCAACAACAATCTCTAGATGTTGAAGCCTCCAGACTGCATTCCCTGGCAGTGCAAGTGGGAGCAGTACCAACTGTTTTTTTAGGTTTGCACCCACAAAACCCACTAGCAAGGAAGGTCCTCATGAGACCGCTGTGGGCTAAGTTTGCGCTGCTGTGGTGCACTTGCTGTGGGTGTTGCGCTTAGCCAGTGTGTGAGTCCTGGAATGACCGCCTGCCTTGGAGCTAATGGGGGGCCCTAGTTTGAGGACCTGCGGAGCAGAGTGAAGTGGAGGTCTCATTGTTATCTTCAAGGTGCGAAACAAGGGGTCTCCATGTGCTTTTCCTTCGTGAAGGATTCTGATAAAGGACAGTGACTTGCTGCTGCTTTTGTTTTGGCAGTCCCTAGACAAGAATGAGCCTTTCAAAGCTGGGGTTACAGAAGGCAAACAGAAGGGGATGCTGCTGGAGTTAAACATGATGGGGTATTCTATATGAGAATCTTGGAGATAGGTGCACTAGACATTGGCCTCACATAAATTATCACCTGCTCTGACTCTTTCAGCATCATTTTTTCCTTTCACTTTAACCTTCCAGAGTAGTTTCAGGTTCACTTCTTCTAGTAAATGTTTCCTTTTCTCTCACTTAAATAATCCATCTCCCCAAAGCTGACCTGACAGATGTTTCCCCTGCAGTGACCCTGCACACGCAGCACACTTCATGAAACCCTGGCTTCCATGGGGAAACACAGCACCAGCAGTGACCCTGCTGGTGTCCCAGCTAAAAATAAAGCCTGTCCCTCCTGGCAATGTTGGGGCTTGCTTTTAAGTAGGTAGGCAGTTTTACCCATTGGCTGCACTGTGCTCTTGTGCCAGGCAGAAGGCACAGCTTAACCTTCAGAGCATGATAGAGCTGTCTTCCCTCTGGGGAATCATACCAGGAGACTGAAGGTGAGGAGATGCTCAGCTGCACTTGGTGCACCTACGTCATTCCCAGAAATCTGCTGGTTTGCCTGCTGCCTGGCTAGAACCATCTCCTTGCTGCTTCATGCATCCCAGTGAGTCACAAACACCCCTCCTTTCCTGGCTCTAGCCTTCTCCCTCCTCTGCTTTTCCTTCTTAAATATAGAGATTTCTTCATGATTCTCCAGTAACTGCCCCAGCTCGCCACTTCCCTCAACAACTCCATGCCTCCTAGCTTCCCAGTGTTCTAACAACATTGCTCATGTGTTCAACCTGCCACATATCCTCTATTTGTGCCTTTCTCTCTTCTCTCAGGTCCATGTGGGCTTGGCCCAGTGAGGCAGCAGATGCTCATGTAAAAAGGACCTTTCCAGCTTGTGCTGTACACACACATTAGCAAGTTTCACAAACATTGGTGAGGTTGAAATTTGCTCTGGAGCAAGAGGAGAGATGCATCCTGGTGAATCTATGGGTATTCTGAGTTTCCCATGCACATCTATTTTTCCTCTGAGCGTTAGAGCGCTTTATTTATTTCTTATAGCATTGAGTTCCACGGATTACACAAATGGACAGCATAGAATTTAAAAAGTTGTCTGTGCTCTCTAAATAAAATACCCAGAGTCTGGAAGCTTTTTGATGGTGTTGGCCTCGAGCTTCTTTTGGCTTGGTTGGCCATCTCTGTCCCTCTGACCAAAGCTGATTTCCCAAAGAAGGGAGAGGTCATGGGAGTTATGCTGGGTTCTACAAGATTCCAGGCACCTCATCTACTTACTGTTGCAAAGGGAGCATGAAGAGGTGGCATGGTTAGAGTTTACACATATCTTTATGGGAGCCAACAGCCACCAAGCACAGTGGGCTGGCTGCAGTCACCTTGGACAAAGGGGTGGTGGTCTTGATAGCCACATTTGGGAAGAACCACAGGGGTGCTGCCAGAGGAGGGATCAGGGAAAGGATCACAGAAGTGTTTGTGTGTGTATCTGTGGGGAGAGCAGAGGACATGGAGAAAGGGCAGAGGAAGAATTACTGCAGAGTGAAGGGTTTTTATGATACAGGGCTCAAATTCATTGAATACCCATTTTTATTCATTTGTCTGGTCAGTGAGCTTCCACTGCAGAATGGATTCATTTCAAGGCTTTGCTTGTCTTGAAAAGTGACCATCGTTTTGTTGAAGACCTTTTGTGCTTGTTCTTTTACCTATTTGAGTCACTGACCTGAATGCAATACTAATGGTGGCTCTGCCTGGGATAACACTTCTTATCACGTTGCTCCTCACTTGCTGGTGTTTGGGGACTGCTGCTCCTGTTTTGGCAAAGCATTTTTCTGTCACTTGTGACAGGTTTCCCAGATGACAGGAGTTACTGTCATCAGCAGTGTCAGGAAGAGCTGAGTTCACGGCACCACCACAAAAGCATGGCTGGGCATGAGAGGCTTTCTGGGCTGAGGGAGGAGTGGGTAGGGAGTGAGTGTTTAGTAAGCGTGTGAAAACAGGCTGTTGCTCCCCTGAAACTTGCAGTAAGAGCGGGACCCTGCAATTTTCTTGCCTTAGCTTTGTCTTAGGAGAGATTTGGACTTCAAAGCAAATTAAGCGCATCCCAGTTTTAATCTTTGCTTTGCAGAAATGAAGAGATAATTTGTGCTGCCCCTGAAGGGGACTGGAGCTCCTGAGTAAAACCGATGGAGATGTGGGACTGCTAGCATCCATAACAGAGGCTGTGCCCCTCAGTGGCAGCATTGAAGCCGTCCTCTCTTTTTACCTTAGTGGCTTACATAGATCGTACAGTGGGTGGCTGCATGGGATGAGTATGTTATCCAGGCACATACATGAAGCCAGTTACTCCTGTTGTTTTACCTTCAGGATGAGGCACTTCTTGTGCTGATCCAAGGTGACACTGGGCACATGGTGGAAGAGAGAGACTCCAGGCCTTGTTTGATGGGGTCTGGGATTGTGGGGGAAAGAGAATTTTCTCCTTCCCTTGTCTGGTTTTAGTGCATTTGGCTCATGTGGTCATCTCCCATGACTCAGCTGCTGCTTCTGTTGGCAGGACTAGTTGTAGCAAATCTGGGGCCAGCATGGAGCACTGGGAGGAGGGAGGAACCTGGGCAGGATGGACAGGAATACAGTTGGTATGGAGGAAACACAAAGATGCCTCTCAGCTGTTGTGTGACGCAGGTTGTGAAAAGGAAATAGATGAAACTTTCATTTTGGAGGTTTCTATTATATGAAATGTTGCCAGAGTTCCTCAGGCAGCACTTTCAGTAGAATAAGCTGGTTCGCTGACTTGGGCTCATAGGACCTATGCTGATTTACGGTAGAGAAAGTCTGGTCCTAAGGGCCCTCTCTCTCTCCTCTCTTGCCAGCCTTCAGCTGATGGGATGCAAGTTAACTGGGCTACAAAGATAGTTGTCATTTTAAAGATGACTTTGTGTAAAAGGAGGCTTTTGGAGGGGAGGGTTCTAAGTAGTGCTCTGAATACAATTAAAATGCTATTTCTTCCACTTTGGAGATAAACAACAGTATGATTATAATATACTTTGCTAGAAAATTCTTCTGATACGTGATGCCCTGCATCCAGTTTTCAAGTGTTCTGCACTGGTATCTAAGTTAAGACTTGCTGACTGCTGGGAATTGAGAGAGTATCATTGCAGGCATATTAGAAATGGCAAGGGAGGAGTCTCATCCTTTTCAGACAAGGTGCTTTTTTGTATGCACTGCCCCCAAGTTGTCATATAATAGGTAATCCTGATTTTTTGAATCTTCTTGAAGGATCAAGTCACATATTTACCTGACTTAACCCTATGACATTTGTGTAGGTGGGACCTGCTTGGTGCTCTTGGCAGGAATCAAGAAATACACTCAGGTCTTCTTTTGGAGAAAACAGCAGTAGCCTCTCATAGTCATCTCTTTGGTTTTCTGCAGGAATTTAAAATTGTGTTTAGGTGTCCAGTGAAAAATCTCATTTCAGTGGTGTCCAGGTGTCCAAGGGGGTTAAAAAGAGCTGATCCTTTAAGCTTGTAAGCAGCCTTTGAAATCTGGTCCTTTGTGACTCCTTCAATGAAATATCTGAGATACATGGAGACCATGAGTGAGGCAAAGGAGGAATTTAGTGCTATTGTAACAGTGAGTATTAAGGGTGTCTAGGTTCAGACAATATTTCAGATTACTGCCCTTGGCAGGACAGACTGGGGCAGCCAGCCAGGGAGAGCAGACCTGCAGCTGGAACACAAACTGAAAAGAAAAAGTGAATCAACCTGTCTGATAATGCTGTAGTGAAGAACAAATCTGCACCTGTCTTTGCTATAGAGATCAGAGTGGCATATGGCTTTATACAGCCCACAGGGAAAGCCGTCAGAGGGTGGGGAGAGAAGAAATGAAGGTGGGGCAGCAGATAGCCTGGAGACTGCTGCCGCTTTCTGTAATTGCTGTAGCAGCTCAGCTTCCACTGTTTGTTGTCCATGTCATCTCTGCAATTACCATATGGTAAATATGACTTGAGTCTCTAGCAAATAACAGAGCTAATATTAAAAGAGAATCTGTAAACAACTAGTGCATAAATGAACAAAGAGCAATAAACAGCCTGGACTTATGAAGAATGAATTAATCATGGTGGATGTGAGGGGTTATTTTTTTTAAAAGCAGTTGCAGAATTAGCAGCTGAAAAAACAGCAAAGGATTAAGATATGTAAATTGTCAATAAGAGAGACATGGGGATATATGGCAGTAAAGAGTGAAGGTGCTGTGTGGAATCTTGTTTGATAACTGTATTCAATTTGGGTGAATTTACAGGTTTTGGCACCTTCCAAGTGAAGTGGGAGGTATTTTGAGGATAACGCGTAGCTGAGTGCATTTTTCATGCCTCCTGCTGTGCTCAGATCTGCAAAAGCAGTGGGCGCGTTACAGCGTATTTCCCTCGTCTCATCTGGAGACCCTGACATTTTGGTTGAAACTCTGGAAATCTCTGCTTTCTGTTCCACACATGCCAGGCAGCAGCACAGTGCTCTTCATGCCAGCCCCACAGTGCTGGGACACAGCAAACAGATGAAGAGAGCTTCAAAACTGAGCAACACAGTGAGCTTCTGTATATCAGTCGTGATTTAACCTTTGCAGCAGTCCGGTATCTGATGAAAACCACCTGTACAGCAGAGCTGAGAGGCCAGTCTTCACTATGCAGGCTGGGCATTCCTGCTCCAAAGAGAGCAGGTCTGCTGCTGGTTTTGGTGGGAGGAGGCACTGAGCTGTGTCTCTCACAGATACCCGCCTGCTCCTGACCGCCTTGAAGATGGAGAACTAAGAGGAGATGAAGATAAACGATTAGAGGGCAGCTTGCGCTAATTTATAAAGATTAAAATAAATTTGCGTGCTTTGGCCAAAGAAAAGCTGTGGAGGAGAACAGCTATTTACAAGTATCTGAAGCATGTAAATCTCAGACAGGGAGGAGAATGGTTGAGAGTGCTCCAAGGACACGATAATGAGAACTAGCATCATAAATTTTCTTAATTTCATCCTAAATATAAGTAAGACGGCTAAAACCTCCAAGATAAATTACATCATGGCAGAGTGTCTATGGGAAGTTGTGGAAATGCCATCACTTGGATGATTTAAAACTGAGCTGGACAAAGTACTAGGAAATAATGTTCACAAGGGGAACAATGCAGTGGCAGTCCCTGAGGCATGGACCAGACAACTCTTCTGTCTGTGGTCTAACTAACTGTGAAATGAGTGAAACCTGTGCTAATTGGGCTAAGTAAGGGCCTTTCCTATCAGTCTAACATGACGAACAACAGTTGCTTATTTTTGCTGCAGTGATAAAGATGATTTCTGAAGTGTGGCCTTCTCTTCTTCCTCTCCCATCTCTGTTTTCTGCCCAGTCTCCCACTGCCCTGTTCTGCCTCCATTCACTTTTTTAATATTTTCTTTCTCATTGAGCCAGGAGTGAGCCCTTCTGTGTAGACTCATGGAGGGCATGTGATGTGACTTTTTTTTTTTTTTTTTACTGTGTATAGACAAAAAAAAAAGATCAGAAATTTTGTTTTTATATTTCCTTGAACGAGAAGTTAAGAAATAAACTGGCCATTCTGGAGGATTGGAGCAGTATGCATCCCAGCTGCTGGGGTTAGCACCCAGCATGGCTGGCTGGTGGCTGTCCCAAGAGCCCACAAGCCAGCCAGGGAAGGGCTCACTGCCTAGGTACTTGTTGCATCAAATCCAGCACATCACATGATTTGTTTGGTTTGCCTCAAAGGAGTGTTTTCTGTCAGAAAACTTGTGTTTTTCTTACCTAGCTCTGGATCTAAAGAGAATGAGATATGACTACAACACTTCTTCTCTTCTTATTTACCATTTAACGTGCCTCTGCGTGCAAATAACTACAGGCTCTGCAGCACAAATGCACTGATGACAACAAACCCCAGGGTCTTTAATTGTAACAGTTTTAGATCTGTCACTAGAGTGCTAAAGGAGTGTCACGAGTTGCTGCTGTCATCTGTAGGATGCTGTGAGTCACTAGGTGATAAGTTGCACTCTGATGGTGGCACCTGAACCAGCAGTATAATATGTCTGTGAAGCAGGAGCAGTAAATAACACACCCTGTGTGCTGCCACGGGCAGTACATAAAATGTACTGCCAAGAAGTTTTCCTCATACTGCTGAAATTTTTTTCCCCTTCCCCCACTGTTACCCAAATAGTCTTTGCTGCTCTTTATAAACCAGCAAGACAGAGAGTGATGAAAACCAGTGCTTTGAAAAGCTGCAGCAGAGGAGCCAGTGCCTGTTGCAACCGCATGTGTTGTCAGGTACTCCGGGTGTAGTCCTTGGAAAAGGCCAGGGAACCACCAAGTGGGTGACCAAGTAACTCCATATATAACTGCTATATTTACCTCAGCCTCCTAAACCCAAAGGAAGGACTTTCAGCCTCTCCACTGGGCCTTTCACATTATGGGCATAGAATCAATGGTCTGGAGATTGTGCTTGGAAGTACCTGCCCTCTCGATTTGGGGTTTTTCATACTGCGAAGAATGGTGTGTTTGCATGTGCACTGCAATACAAGCACATAAAGACTTTTACTGTGTCTAGAAATTCCCCTAAATGCATTGAAAGGACTGATGTTTGAAGATCAGCCTCTAAACTTGCAATGGAGGCTTCCCAGTGACTTCTAAAAGGTCATGACAGTGACTTTTTGCCAAATACACGTTTGCCACCAATGGACTGCAGTGAACTCCCAGTGCAGTTTGTACCCAGGGTGGGTTTGCTCTGGCTTCCCATGCACCAACACTGGATGTGGTGGTCCCAAGCAGTCCTGGACCCTATAACTGTGCTTTCTTATTATTTTACTGGGCAGGTGACTGAGCACTGGCACAGGTTGCCCCAAGAGGTTGTGGAGACTCCATCCTTTGTCCTTCAGTATCCCCAGATATACTTTTGAATATATTCAAAAGCCAACTGGATGTGGTCCTGGGCAACTGAGTCTAGGTGGCCCTGCTTGAGCCAGGGAGTTGAATTAGATAGCCTCCAGAGATCCATGTGTGAACTGCCCATTTTTAGGTACTGGAAAAACAAGATTCTGTAATACTCATGAAAAGAAAAAACCCTCATCTATATCAGAGCAGATAATACTGCCTTTTAAGCAGGAGGGTGCCCACTACTAATCTGTAGGTCAGCCTAAATACCAGGTTTTGTTTTCTGAATGTAAAAAAGATATGGTTCTGGGGGAAGTAGAAAAGGGTAACTTGCTGTCTCTCAGGCTGAGGAATCTCAGAATAAGGATATATATGGGGAATTGGAAGAGCAAACACACCGTGGCTGAGCTAGCCCACACCATAAAAATAAGGATGGCTCTTAGAGCACGGCTGTGATTGCTCACTGAAGGCTTTCTGCAGTGTCTGCTGCCTCCTGTATGCGTCTGTGCACAGAGCATAAACTGCAGCTCCTATATCCCTATAGCTGTCTACCCTATACAGATGTTTTTCAGTTGAGGTGAGAGCAAGGAAATAAAATGCCTGGCCAGTCAAGTGCAGTTGGTGCAGAAGAGGACAATTAAGTACAGGCATCTTTATGGGTTAGCTGTTTATGCCACTGCTTCTCCAGGAGCATCATGGATACTCCCCAGGGTGAGGAGAGTGTTTGGAGGTTGCTCCTAGCCATACATAGATTTGTGCTCTGTTTGGGCCAGGCCCTGGGATCACCCGATATAACTGGGTCCCATCACTGCAGCATTTTTAAAAGGAATTTGTAGACTTGATTCATTATGTCAATTAACACCCGTTATCTACGCTAGAATGGTAGGTACTGCTCAAATTAGTAGAGACACCAGCTTGTAAATAATAAAAGACTTGCTACGGGAGCCAGTAGCTTTTTATATGGTAGTTTTTTGCATGGTCTTGAGAGAAGAGAAAGGCTGTTTTTGACACATACTGGGGGGATTAATCTGTAGGCAGCTAGTTCTGGGTTTTGGCATGTTTACTGTGAAGTGCAGAGCACACTTCCAGCTCCCTGCCATAGCTTTTCCATCAAACTGAACTGTGGGGATCTGGTATGGCCTAAATATGAGTTATGGTGCTTTTTTCGTCATAAAATCTAGCTGGTGCGGTAGTACAGAGCTAAACTACCTATTGCTGTGTCATAACCTGTGTAAAAGACAGCTTGGGGTCCTTGGTTGTGCTCATTTCAGGTAGGCTTGTGCTATCAGTCTGATGACTTAAGGCCTGGTCTGTGTTGGAAATTTGCATTTGTCAGACAAAGTGGATCTAATTACACTGCTCTGGCTTTTGGCTTGCAGGTAAATCTTAACTTGTACTCTAGATACTACTCTTGTAGTGATGAACAAGGGTCTCAATAGCATTTGAATGGAGACAATTGAAAATTATGCTTTGTTTTTTATTTAATATTTTGCTGTGCTTTAATTTCGGGTGAGGGAGGAGTGTGAATTAGGTATTTCACCTCTGCTGTGAAAACTCAGTTATTTATGTTCTTTGGCAGAAAGGCTGTAATTTCAAGTTTTGCTCATGGTTGTAAAAAACCCTGTGTGCTCAAATCAAAAAGCTTTTATGTGCTTTGGAGCTGAGGAATGTGAAGTCATGTTATTAAGCTGAACCTTATTTCTATCTCCCCCAGCTTTGGAGCAGGGCTGTAAGATGGCATTAATAGCGATGCTGTATCCACTTTGTTCTGGGACAGATGCTTGTCAAGTGCATCTTCATCTTGAGATGTCTCTGTCTGGCCCCTGTGCAGCACCCACGCCTGAATGAGGCTCACCCTGTGCTGAGATCTAATCAGCAGCCTTTCCTGGCTGGTCTAGAGGCAGGGGAGAGAGGATGTATGGCCACAGATGTTCTCCCATGTCTCATTTATCTGGGAGATGGGAGGGAGAGGGGAAGGAGAGGGAAGTGCCAGAAAACCTAATCTTATTTGCAGTTCAAATCCAAAGGCTTTTGTGATGGTTTAAGGGGAATTTTTCCCAAGTAAGAAATTAATAGGGACTTAGAGTGTTGCCTTTAGTTTTGTATTTAATGAGCAGTGATCTTGGGAACTTGGTACGTGGAGATTACATGTTATCAGCCATCTTTGTGTTATGTTGCCTCTTGATTTGATTTCTTATAAATGTTTCCTTTTGAAAATATCCCTGCTTTTAGAGTCATGTGAGAAGCTGTGTATAAGAAGCTAAATTGTAAGGGATCAGTAGAGCCTTCCCAGCTTTCTGCCTCATATAGGTCCATAGCAGTCAACCTATCAGTCTTCTGAAACTCAGCTATTCTAAAACATCATAGAATTGTATCGTAGAACCATAGAATGATTTGGGTTGGAAGGAACCTTAATTGTGACAAGCATGGTCCATGCTACTTTCTGGATTGTCTTCAGAAGTATTTCAAGAACTGATCTTTTTATTTATGCATTTATGGATCATGTGGCCATTGTGAACTCCTGTAGGAGAAGGAGTTCCCTCTGCTAAAATAACTATCGTGTCTTCCCAGAGCCTTGATATTGAATGCTAGCTCATTCTGGTGCAGTGAGGCTTGCAGCATTTTTTTCTCTCCTTTGCACTGGTTGATTCCTTTGAACTTCTCCTACCAGATAGGTGACACTATTTAGTCCCCTCATTACCAATACTGAGCAGAAAATTATGTCTGATAGCAAAGAAGTAGTGGAAATTATGGTCCTCATGGTATAAAGCCGAAGATCATCCAGTACCAACTGACTTTCCACTGCTGTTGCAGCCTCCTGTTGTTTGCATCCCACAGTGATGTTTCTGGAATGACACCTCGCTGTGCCAGGTGTGGATGTGTTTTGTCACGCTCGTGTCAGAGAAGTGACACTGTGGTGCCTCCTGGGTGATTAGGACTCAGGACTGGGCTGCAAGCCTGTGTGTAGGCTTGGTCCTCAGAGCAGGACTCATGCTGAAGGATGGCTCTTGACACAAGCAGTCCTGCTGAAATCAATGCCACTACTCAGAGGAGAGATGGGGGATGTGTCTACTGCACAGAGGTGTCTGCTGGGGGATGTGTCTACTGACCAGAGCCAGGCCAGAGCTATGTAGATCCCCTCTAGGTATTTCTTGACTGAGTATAGTAGACACTCTGACCTAGAGCTACAGAGTGAGTTTTAACTCTTCTATTTTCTGTTACTTGAGTGTTCAATTGTTACCTCAATAAGTCATTTTTGCAGCAGTTCTCAAGGAGGGGATGACCACAAGAATGCTTCACTGTATTTTTCAGATTGGTTAGGTTGCTAATGAACACATATTAAGATTTTATTAGACAGCATGTGTGTAGATAAAGTCCTTGGGGAGTTTTACCTGTGACAAAGAATTGCAGGATTGGGTCATTACTGTGTGATTTTAGAAAAATTATTGTGGCCTCCACTAAACATTAAAATGTTTTGTCCAAGCAAGTGAAAATCAGTGAAGAAAAATATTCCCAAATTTTGAGATTTTAGTCTACAACACATAGCCTGAGTTTGGAGGTCGAAACACATAAACAGAGGCTACCTTTGTAGAGATTGTCTTTGAAATAATATACTATTTGTTAGACAAATAGTAAAATTACCCTCTGCTTAAAATTAAATTAAAAATTTAAGCAGGACGGGCAAGGTCCTGGAGTGTGTTGAGAAATGCCTAGCAATAGAAACCATCATGGCATTAGAGAAGGTAGACGGATAGTGTTAATTACAGAAGTTGTTTGTCCCACAGAGAAGGAGGTTGGTGGTAGCAGTGATTTATTTCAGAGGACAGTTTAGTCATTGAACTATTCCTAGACAAGGCTCCGAATTTAAGTGATACTTAGACTCCTAAGTAATTTTTTAAACCAAATTTAGGTGCTTGAGTCACGTAGATGTTTCTGAAATTCCTCCTGTCTTTCTGTCAGCCATTTCTACATGGGTGAACTTGGAAGACACAGCACCTACTGGCTGTGCTACAGTTAAGTAGGAGCTGGGAGCTGGAAGTGTCAAGAGGTTGGTGGATACCTGCCAGCAATCACAGTAGGGAAAAGGATGATCTGACATGCTCAAGGAGTTTTTGGAGCTGCTGTGCTTGTGTAGTTGATCTCTCTGTGCACCTTGCATCAGAGGCACCTGGAATGTGTCATCTTTGCTGTGAACATGCACACATCTACCTTGCAGCCCAGACATCTTGGCTTTGCTGCTCATAGTCACTCTGCACATGTTCACTGGCTCTTTCTCAGGGATTTCCCAACATCCTGCAGCTAGAAATCTGGTAAAGTACAATGTGGAGAGGGAGGGAGGACAAAATGGGAGCATCAAACGAAACCCAAGTCGTATGTGCTGGTTAGCTGAGTCCTCCCTGTGACTCTGCAGGCAGTGGGGCGTTTCACGAAACTTCAAGGCTGGAGCTGCGGCTGGGCTCTCTAACAGCCCCCACTGGGGCTGAGGTCCCTCTGATCCCTGGGAGCTCGATCAGGCACTGGGACTAGGGGAGACAGGCAGATAGAGAAGTAGGCTTCGGAGTGAGAAGGTACGTAGGCAAACATGGGAAAATCTCGCTCTTTTAAATTGGTCTACGTAGCATGAAGAAGTATATTGTTTTTTAATATCAAGGGTGTCAGATATGGATTTGTGATCCTGATACCACATAATCAATTCTCTCCCCTCTGCTGTGCTTTGTCAGGAGCAGTTTTGTTCATTTGCAGTCCTTGTTCACGCTTTTCTTCCTGGTTTGCTTGTCTTTATAGATTTTTATCTGAAAGTTGAAAACGTTTTTTGTTGATATCGGGAAGATTGCACCAGCTTTTGGAAATAGGCGAGTGACACAACATGATGATAAAATAGCCATTTGAGATGCATTTGTTAATGCTGATAACACAGTAATGTTGCCTGGAATATCTATAGTGCAAGGGAGGGAGGGGGGAGTTTCCTCAAGTGTTCAGGGGTCCGTTCAACTCTTCAAACTGCTGTCATCGGAAAGTTAGGTATCTGCTCTAAACTGACTGACTAGGCACCCTCTCGAGATCGTGGCGAGAGGTGGGAAGGGACATAATCCCTTCTGGAGATGTGTGTCTTAAATACATCTTTAGTGTCAGAACAGGGTGGGACAGGAAGGATTGTTCCCTGGAAATGACTGTCTCTTTCCTCTGACTACAAAGGGAGCCTAAGTGACTTTGACTTGCTGCCCAAGATTTAGATAGTTAGAGTAGGGGAAATGAATCCCAGGCCTGCTCATTTGGCATTACAAACCTCAATGAAAGTTAGTGGGAGTTAAGGCTTTTGAACCTTCCAAGTGCTGTAGATAATGCTGCTATTAAGTTTGATGTTTCCTGTGAGATACTTGCCTGTGTCTGGACTCACAAATGTGATTTGTTGGTTAAGCCTGAGACCAAATTCTTCCAGAGGCCTGTTATGAAGGAAGGAGAATAGTGTGATCCATGACAATATGAAGGGTTCAGAATCCAATTTTAAGCAGTGCAAGCCCTACAGCAATGTAGTTTGTAAGTAATAGAAGGTATTATTGGGTAGTGATATGCCAAATCTATGTGATACATTGATCAGATCCACTGTTTTTGTACGGTATTTTAGGTTAGAGACTACTTTCATTGTAGGAGATATTTTACTATATATCAATTTCTGAGGGATGTAGAGGGAATGTTGGTGGGTACACGCATTTTGCTCTGTCTTCTGAGGTTATGAGCTCAACTTTTTCTAACTGTGCTGGTTTTGTAGGTTTCTGCGACCATTTAAAAGGTGGATTATTGATATAAAATGTAACCATCCAGATCCCAGAAGGAAGGCTAGTGAAAAATGGCCTTTGCCAAGCATGAGTCCTCTCCCCTATTTCTGGGATGATATCTTTACCTCCTAAAATGGAGGCCTTGTGTCTCAGAAGCTTGTGGGAGCCTAGGGTCCTTCTGGAGACTCTGCAGCCTATTAAGAGGGGCTGGCTGTAGGGATGATTTGGCCACTAAGGTACTCCATAATTTATAACTGAATTATGTCCTACAAATGGACTTCATTTGGAGATTGCTCATTGGCCTTAAATGTTGCTTTTTTTGTTGCTAGTGATTGCTTGACTTGTTTTATTTCCTGCGTTGTGAGGCAGGGGACCCCTTAAATTTGGGTTCCTGTGCTGAGCTGAAGTGCTACGTGCTGTGGAACACCATGGCATCACTAGGTGAGTGGCAGCTCAGTACTCAGTTCTGTTACACATGTTGTAGGTTGAGAATCGGCTGGTTTTTATATTTATATATACACTTTTCCTCTGAATTACTTTTCTAGCAATTGATCTTCATCTGCAGGGCATGTAAATGCTGCAGTTTGTTAGAGCCCCTGCTAAATACCTTCTTCAAAGTGACAGAGAGACAACCCATGCATCTCTACCAGTACTCTTCAGTGGTGAGATACTGAAGTGTGTTTGGGTAAATGTTGCATCTTCCTTCTCTCTCATGCTTCCCTCCCTCCTCTCTGTTTTGTTTGTTTCAGGTTCTCGGCCTTTTTGGATCTGCACAGTGGAAGTTGCATCTTGTGTATGGCGTGGTTAAGCTTGCAGCCTGTCACCTCGGCCTTCCTCCATTTTGGGCTGGTTACTTTTGTGCTGTTTTTGCATGGTTTGCAGGTGGATGCTGGCCTGGCGGGAGACTCAACCAGTTCAGTACAAAACAGCTCGTGTTCAGGATCTTTTGACTGCAAGGAGGGTGTTATCCTGCCAATATGGTACCCAGAAAACCCATCCCTTGGGGACAAAATTGCCCGTGTTATCGTATACTTTGTAGCACTGATCTACATGTTCCTTGGAGTCTCCATCATTGCAGATCGTTTCATGGCATCCATAGAGGTCATTACATCACAGGAGAAAGAAATAACTATTAAGAAACCAAATGGAGAGACCACAACGACCACCATCCGGATTTGGAATGAAACTGTTTCCAACTTAACCCTCATGGCTCTGGGCTCCTCTGCTCCTGAGATCCTCTTGTCTCTGATAGAAGTGTGTGGGCATGGATTCATAGCTGGAGACCTGGGGCCATCGACAATTGTTGGCAGCGCAGCCTTCAATATGTTTATCATCATTGCCATCTGTGTCTATGTGATCCCTGATGGGGAAACCAGAAAGATAAAACACCTGAGGGTTTTCTTTGTCACAGCTGCATGGAGCATCTTTGCTTACATCTGGTTGTACATGATCCTTGCTGTCTTCTCTCCAGGTGTGGTTCAGGTTTGGGAAGGCCTGCTCACGCTTTTCTTCTTTCCACTTTGTGTCGTTCTGGCCTGGATAGCAGATAGACGTCTGCTTTTCTATAAATATATGCACAAAAAGTACCGTACTGACAAGCACAGGGGCATTATCATAGAATCAGAAGGTGATCACCCTAAGGGAATTGAAATGGATGGCAAGATGATGAATTCCCACTTTCTAGATGGGAACTTAGTGACTGTGGAGGGAAAGGAGGTGGATGAATCTCGCAAAGAGATGATCCGGATCCTTAAGGACCTGAAGCAAAAGCACCCAGAAAAGGACTTGGACCAGCTGGTGGAGATGGCTAACTATTATGCGTTGTCTCATCAGCAAAAGAGCAGAGCCTTTTATCGCATTCAAGCAACCAGAATGATGACAGGAGCTGGCAATATTCTGAAGAAGCATGCGGCTGAACAAGCCAAGAAAAGCACCAGCCTACATGAGGTACGGCCAGAGGAACCTGAGGAATTCATCTCCAAAATTTATTTTGACCCGTGCTCCTACCAGTGTCTTGAGAACTGTGGTGCCGTTCTCCTGACAGTGGTGCGGAAAGGAGGGGACATATCCAAGACCATCTACGTGGACTATAAAACAGAGGATGGCTCTGCCAATGCTGGTGCTGACTATGAGTTCACAGAAGGGACTGTTGTCTTGAAATCAGGGGAGACCCAGAAGGAGTTCTCAGTGGGCATTATTGATGATGACATATTTGAGGAAGATGAGCATTTCTTTGTGCGGCTCAGTAATCTCCGTGTGGTAGAGAGTGAGGAACCTCCAGAGCTCAATAACTCCCCCTACCCAAAGGCCATATTGGCGTCTCCTTGTGTGGCCACAGTGACTATCCTGGATGATGACCATGCTGGCATCTTCACATTTGAGTGTGATGTTATACATGTCAGCGAGAGCATCGGTGTGATGGAAGTCAAAGTCCTAAGGACATCAGGTGCTCGGGGTACAGTCATAGTGCCATTTAGGACAGTAGAAGGGACAGCGAAAGGAGGTGGAGAAGACTTTGAAGACACTTACGGGGAGTTGGAGTTCAAGAATGATGAAACTGTGTAAGTACCCCATTCATTTCTGCTTCTGGGTCTAGTTCTGGTGTTTAACCCCACATTCTGCATCCATTACAGGTGAATGCTGACAAGGGACAGGCTCCTTTCTTCACCTTTCCATCAGTTTCCCTACTTACCTCTTTCAGGCAAGAACCGACAGCAGGATTTAAGAGCTCAAAGCTCTTGTCCATTCCCTCTTGGGAATGACAAATTCAGGCTTAGAAATACTGGGGGCCAGGGAATAGGAGGAAAATATATCATTCTCTGAGGTCCGTACTAAAGCTAAGGGTTAATGGAGAGTTAAGGTAGAGAGAAGGAAAAGGATGAGGTTTTACTTGGTTGGGCAAATACGGGAAAGCCTCTTTTTGAACACCAAACATAAAGCTCACAGGAGTTTGCTGCAATCCCTAGATGAAAGGTTCACAACAGTTATTCTCAAGCAAGCAAGGGCTGCTCAGTAGGCATGGGGCTTTATTTTCAAAGGAGCAGCGCACCATACCTGTGTCTCTAGGCTTGCAGCTTTCAGATCCATGGGGCAGCTAATTTACGGCATAGGCACAGCTGCAAGCTGTTCTGCTGGACTTGAAATCCTTCCAGCCTTTATGTCACTATGGTCTACCCATATCCCCCACATCACCTTCTCTATGATTTTTGTATGTCTGTTCATTTACTACCTGTGTTTTTTCCCCTTATAAAATACCGTGGCAAATGGCAATAATGCTCCAAAGCACTGCCGATCACAGCCTGTCCATGTGGCTTCATGACCCAGTGTTTTCATACAGCATAAAGAAGGGAAGCAGCACCCTATTAATTCAGCTTTTTTTATTGCGTACAAAGTAGCTGATACTAAGCTAGCAAGTAATAAAGACCAGAGAGGCAATAATGTCTAATTGCTCTAAGTACCTGCTGTTAACTTTAGTGAGGACTGAGGAGGGACAGGGAGAGGGGTGTGAGCCTGGTGCTAAAACTCCCTAGTGTTAGGTGCCTAGATTCCTTTTGTTACAACCTAATAACTTAACCCATCACAGGAAGAATTGTTCAGACTTGCATCTGGCACCAGAGAAAGGAAATCTTTGTACCAAGCCTCCCAATACTATACCCAGAAGGATGTTAATATATTAAGTACTATGGAGTAGGGAAGCCCGAATTCAAGAGCACCTGCTGCCTTAGCCCACTAAACCATTTAATCCAGCTAATATCCACTGCCCTGATGCTTCATTGTAAGTACATACTCTTCCTATGAAAGGAAGAGAAGCTCCTTGATTGGCTGACTTCAGCCACTGTCAGAGATAGAAGTGGATCGGCTGTCCTCATCTGGCCTTTTCAGGGAGATGGGCCATGCAGGTTAGTCTTATTAATTGAGCTGCAAGCTGATTTCTCTAGAGAAAGTGAAGAAGAATATCAGATGGGTGATTACAGTCTCCTGTGAGCAGGCTACTTAAAATGTAATGGGTACTACCTTGCTTCAACCAGGTCTTGAAGCAAAGAGACTTTTCATGCTTGAAGAAGACCCATCAGTAAAAGGCCAGCAGATTTGGGATGCCAGAGAACAAGCCCATGAGCCATCTTACTCCAAACTGTATTCCGTTTGTTTCATCTTCTGGCCGATGGAAGACTTCTCTTTATCTTTGAAAAATGTGACAGGTCAGAGCATCCCAAATAGCTGCTTCACTTGGGTTAAAACAAATCACATTCAGCAGGATCAGGCGCATCCTTATGGGACAGACTCTAATGAAAAAGAAGACAGTCCAGAAAACAAGCACGTGTAGGTTCCCTAATGCTATTGTTTTTGACCCAGAGTTGTCCTAGAGCATAGATAAGGCATTTGTGATGTGCTTAAAATGTTCAACACTTGATGCATTGATGTGACTTTCACTTCTGCATCAGAAACCTGCTGGGAACAAAGCCTACCAGCCACAGTGGCCGTGGAGACCATGTGGCTAGCAGAGATTAATTTCTTTTGAAGCTAGAATTGGCATAGCTGGCTCAACATAGCACTTAATCAAACTAATAAGCCTAACAAGGAGGGAGATCATATCAGCTAGCACATACCTTTATTCACTCCCTGTTCACTCCTTTATTCACACCTCCAGGAATTACAGGAGTGGAATTTTGGTCTGGAAATGTGGAAGCAGTTTTCAGTAATCAGTTCTTGGCCTTTAAATTCGGTGAACATAGGTCATTTGCTGCATTTTGCTAGCTCTTCTCTGAGGTGCAGGTGGTAGCAGCTGTAGAAACCTGGAAGCAGTAATAGGTGGGTTAATTGTCTTCTTCCTTTTCTGCTTTCTGCTTCCTGCTCTCTAAATCTGAATGCAGAAAAATAACTTTTAGCAAATATTTAGTCTGCAAACAAATTTGAGGTGATTTAGATCTGAATTTGGAGTTCAGACCCATAATGCTACTATTCCAACCATTTGTTCAGCCCAGTTCGGGAAGATGGGTGCATAGGGTGCTTGGGACAGTTTTGCTGACCCAGAGGGCAGTGTATGAGTCACAGTATCGCATGGTACAAGGCTGTATGAAGACACTGGGTCACCAGATAGCCAGAGCATTGTCTGGCTGAATATTTGAGGCCCTGCCTCTTAGGTGCCTGTAC
Source organism: Empidonax traillii (assembly GCF_003031625.1). Classification (NCBI taxonomy): domain Eukaryota; kingdom Metazoa; phylum Chordata; class Aves; order Passeriformes; family Tyrannidae; genus Empidonax; species Empidonax traillii. The sequence goes on from NW_020955249.1 coordinate 1,858,981, forward strand.
AAGGCTGTATGAAGACACTGGGTCACCAAATAGCCAGAGCATTGTCTGGCTGAATATTTGAGGCCCTGCCTCTTAGGTGCCTTGCCGCTGAGGGGGTCCACCATGAGCTACTGACATCTCCTGCACACTGAAGTGGGAACCAGGAGTCTACCGAGCCAGTGCAGAACAGAGAGGAAAGCAGGGAGACTATGATGATCAGTAGACAATACTAAGGGTGTCAGAAAGCAGGGAGAGTTTACATGCTCCCCACTTCAGCCTATTGATTAGAACCTTGTTTAGCAAAGGTGGAACTTGGGCTCTAATTTCCATGCTGGTGTAAAACTCAGTGTAGGAGTTTTACATGCCCACCTCACTGCCTTAACCTTCTCAGTCTCCTCATGGAGTCACTTTGATAAGATTTTTTTGACTCATCGAGGAAGGAAATTAATTAACAGCATCTTGCAAACATGTAAGACAGTGCTGGACTTTGCTGTGGCTATGCATGTACGATAAGGATCTGCAGAACTGCAGCCTCAAAGAAGCTGTGGTCTGTGTAAATTGAAGGAGAGTAAAAGCTTCAGTTCATGCTGTCAGCTTGTTCTCCAACACATGAACTAAAAAACTCCATCTTGCATTGTGCAGCAGTAGGCAATCTGTAAGTAGTTCGTAGGTCAGCCTCTTAAAGTGTGGCAATGGCTAGGTTAATCTGAAGGGCACTGGATTACACAGCATCCCTGAGATTAAACTGTAGGAGAGGCACTGCCATCTACCAGATCCCTAGGACTCAGGATAAGCATTTTCCCTGGAAACTAAGTAGAGAAGGGGTCTTTGTGTAGATGTAACAAGACAAACTATCGCAGGTTTGTCTTTAAGAGGCTTTCCCTAGAATATACGGGTCTAAAAAAAGCTGAGTTGATGTGAGCGTTAAAGAACGAGAGGGAAATGGATCCTGCCAGCGGGTCTTGCTTATTGCCTCTGTGATTCTTTCTAGACTAACACAGTCAAAGTTTCCTTACTCACATTTGGGTGGGAGCACAAGAGAAAGAAGGCTGAGATGAGGAGGCTTGAAACAATGCAGTCATTACTGAAATACGGTCCCATGCAGTGTGTGTGGGTGTGTGGGTGTGTGGGTGTGTTTGAGTGCTGGATAGCTATAAATCAAGCCATGTAATCTTGAATGCTGTCATTTGTTGAGAGGGGAATTGATCAAGTCTCAAATATTTGGTTATGCTGCCTCTTTTTCAATATATCCATTATTTCTGAACTCCTGCACCAGTGAGGTTCAGATACAACCTAAGAAATTGAAGTGGGATCCTAGCTCTCTTGTTGACGAAAAGGATCAATCAATTCCAAAACTTTTTTTTTTTTCAATATCACTGAATACTTTTTTCTTAAATGATTTTGCGTGGAAATAAGTGTTAGGTTCTTGAAGGTATGAAAATGCAGAAGAATGACTGACTCTGCTGCTTTATCATGTCCAAGCAATAAAGAAATCATTAAGAGCCAGAAGAAAAAATAAATTGAATTTTAAAGGATTTTCTTTTTGCATAATAAAGAGAACTACTATCAAGTAATTAAATTTAATTTAAATTTTCTCAGTTTAAATTGTTTCCTCTGTTTAAAACTTCAAATTCATATGGAAATTTGTCTATGTCTTGTTTTAGAAAATTTGGGAAGATCCACAAGTTACGAGTAGCTAATTGATAGGCCAGCTGGACAATGAAGTCACAAGTTTTGCTGTGGCCCTGTCACTTGCAGCAGCTATACGAGTTAAGGTTTATGCCAAAGAGATCTGCTTTGTAACTCACCTTTGTTGCTGGTTGCTAAGTTACGTGCAGGACCTTAAGGCTACTAAAATTATAGCCATCTGCCTGGAGACTGTAGTTCACCGAGTATCGGTGTGGCTCAGGGAGGAACTGCATGTTGAGAGATGCTCTGTGTTAGACTGGTATTTAATGGCCTGCAAAGCCTCTTTGCAAAGTCATCGTGGCTAAACTTTGGTAGCACGTGGGAACCTACAATCCCTTACCTATGTGTGTGTTAGGCAGAGCACTTAATATCGGAAGGGCTGTCTCCTCCCTTCGTACTCCTGGAGACAAACGTATTAAGCCTGCCTTGTTAGGCAGTGAGATGTTATTTTTTGCCTTTAGGATTTGGGCAGAGTGTGTGCAAGTTGCATGTTGCCTCTCCTTGTCTGCTTCTCCCCAGAGAATCCCCCAAGCTGCTATGTGCATGGCTGGGGCTGTGCCATGGAGTCTGTGTAAGCCTTGGGCTCCCTCTCAGTATGTGCTTAGCTTGGTGAAGCTGCACTTCCAAAGTACTGCCATGGCATTGAGCAGAGGAAAAACACATGCATTTCTTCCTGTTGGGGGCTTCAAGCACTTTCTGGCAGAGGGCTCATAAAGTATGTGTCTGTCTGTGCATGTGGTAGTCAAAAGTGGTCCTGTCTGGGTCAAGATCACTTTGGTGCTGTGCCCTAAGTCTGGTGGTTAACAATTGTCCCAGGGCAGACAACACATGCTGCTGCTGCCGCCCTCTCTCCTTTGTATTGCGCCACCCTTGTTTGGTAAGAAGGTCAGTATCCCTTCCTCTTTCTTTTCCCCTCTTATCCATCCATGCTTGGATGCAGAGATACCTGGCCCCTAACCCTTTGCTCATTTTCCTAATTGCTGTTAGTTTCTCCCAGCAGATCTGGTGAAGGTGATAGTGGAGAAAAGTGAATGGTGGTTTGCTGGTCGAGGGATGTCACACTGAGGTTGGGAATCGTTATTGTCCTTCCTTTTTGCCATGCAGCACTTGAGGAAACTGTCAACTTAATTTTTTGATTTGATCACCTATGCAGTCATGGTTGTGGTATTTTGATGGAAATGATATTATTGATACTTAGATCTTTTGCATGGTGTTTCATCAGTAGTTCTTATAGCACTTTGCAAAGGAGATTGAGACAGTATTCCCATTTTGCAGATGAGGGAAAAAAATACAGACACAGTAACTTTCTTTTGGATTACCAAGCAGATCAAAGACAAAGACAGGAATAAAAACTAATCTCACTGAACTGCTGGCCTGTGCTGTATCCAGAGAAGGTCTGTGTACATCAAGCTTATAATTTCCTGTTACTCAGGACCACAGTGAATTTATGCAGATTCACTGACCTCTCCCCAGCCACTGAGAATCAAGTTGGTACAGGTATAGACAGTAGCTGCAATATCTGTTCCCCCAAAACTGACAAAAGGAACCAGAGTTTTGGGTTCTCATTTTCCTAAATTAAATTTTTTTTATGTGACATGAAGGTGTGCTGTGTCAGCAGACTTTGCTTACTTGTATCAGCTGTGTTCAATTAATGACTGAGGTAATAACAAATTTATTTGGTACTCTAGTCTTAAATTTTGTTCCACATCTCTCATACACCATGCGCTGATCCTAAGGCTCTGGGCTCTGAGGAGAACAGTTTTCAAATAAGACTCAAATAAATAGGACTCCAGGCAATGAGAATTTGTTCTGCGAGGCTGATGCTTTCCTTCTCTCAGGACATGCTTCCTTCTCATTAGAGCCTCTTGAGATTGAATCCTCCAAGCTTTTCTCCAGTTTGTCTCTATTAATGGGTAAGCACCTTCTGGCTTTGTCATACTGCTTCTTCACTTAAATTAGAAGTTCTTGACCCCTATTTTCACTTATTTCCCTTAATTCACATTAAGGGAAAATGGTAGCAGTTGTCCTCCAGTTAAACAAATTTTCCCCCTCTATTTTGCCAGTGGTGAAAGGCTGTTGTATTTGCTTCTTACTATGAAATGCTCAACAGTGCCTAATTTAACTGATTCCTTTGCATACGTGCACAAATGCTTTGGTTTCTGCTATAGACCGTCCCACTATGAGGTCTAGGTGATGTGGCCTGCAGGGTATTAGTGTAAGGCGTCAGGGGACTGTTTCTGGAGTGTCTGTAAAATCAGCCTGCAGAAATGTGAGACCTTGACACCACACTGGGAAGAAGAGAAGCCCTGAGCTGACCTTTACCCTCCCAGATAGTCCTGTTGGCAGGTGTCAGGGGGATATACTTGCTATCTGTCCATGAAGAAGGACAAATAACATCCTGTCTCGGGGACTGTGACTTCTTGCCCACCAGAAAAGGTGTTTATATGAGGTAACGTGACAGCATTAAACAGGGGAGGCCTGGGACCCCAGCTCAAAAAAGAGGCATGTGGCTCAGATAGCTCTTCAGAGCTGGTGCATGCTCTGATCTAGCAGAGAAGCCCCTAGGAAACTCATGGATTCTTGAAGTAGAAGGGCCTTGGGAGAGACATTCTGGGAGGTATTGGAAAGGGCAGTGATAGTTTAGCACAAACACAGGGAAATTCACCCTGATGAATGACACAACCAAGTTTTGGGTTTAAAAACAAGCAACAGATCAGAACTGATCCAAGATAAAACAATTCTTCCGAGGCTTTGCCTCCTTTACTCATACTGACTCATGCCTTAGTGAGTGGAGCACTATTGTCAAATTAATAGCTTAGAGGTCATGCCCTTTTCACACAGGATTGCAGAGGCACAGGTTGTATTTGAAGGAGGAGAAGGGAGAGTTTGAATGATGCAGCTTCAGAGGATAAGAAGAGATGATAGCTTGATGGCTATATATCATTTCAAGTATGTGCTGGGATATTTTTTTTAAGCCAACTGTGGGAATGCTTCTTACAGCATTATTAAAATGCATCTGTGACTTCTAGCAAACCAGAGTGCCAGTAAAGTTTGAGTTAAGTATGGGCTTATCCTTTTGTAAATGAGATAAGGAAAACAACAGTCTTAAGTCTCCCCAACCCGAGGTCCTTCAGCATCTTTTTTATGTGGCTAAAGAGAAGCAGCTCATCCTGATGTGAGGTGGCAGCTGTTTCTAGTGAGAGATGATTTACCTGTTGCTAGCAGTGTGGCTTGTTTCTTATTTACCTCATGTCAGGAAAAAAGGTGATAAAAGAATTTGCTATGCTAGCTGATTGAAGTGCCAGAGACCAAGTTCATCTTCCATTTAGCTTCAGCAAAAACAGCAGATTTAAAGCTGGGAGGAATGTGGACTGGTGCATATTTACAGCTGTCTTAGCAGATGGGCTGTTGACAGATGAGGCCCCTCAAGTCTCTGCCTGGGTGCTGGGTGCCAGCATGTACTGCCGCAGGCATTTTAGCCGAAGTCAGCCCTGGTGTTGAGCAGGTGCTGGCTGCTTCTTGGGTTGGACCCTTTGGGTGGATTGTGCTGAAAGGGCAGTGAGGTGGAAGTCTGAATGTCAAAAAGGACCAGTTCTTCCAGCCAGGGTTTGCAGAAACTATCCTTAGAAGGCCGACGGAGACATGTGCTGAAATGTTGCGAAGCCTGAGCAGCTTCATATGGACCATGGTGTAGCCCCAGAGCTGGACTGCAGTGCTGGGAAACTCTCCTCTGGACAGCACATCCCTGACAGCCGGTGCTGTGTCCTGCCTCTCTCCCTCTGGGTCCTCTTGTGGAGCCCTTCTGGGTGTTAAAAACAGGCCAGGACTTGATGCTTTACTCCATGTGAGCAAAAGCCACTGCTCTGATCTTGTCCTTCTGTGAGATGGTTGAAAATCTCCTTTGGTGTTTTCAGGTGCTGAGGAGGAAAGAGACTTTTTCTCTCTTCCCTGTTCACCTCTCCGAACAATTTTCAGGAGTAGTTGCTCCTGCCTGGGTTACAGCTGTTGAGTCAAATGTGTCGTTGCTGGTTTATCTGCTGCTGTGCCTCTTTAGTGCTCTATGTAAAAGTATGTTGTTATAGTGAAATGGGGTAGGAATCACCTTTTGTGCTTTCTGTTTTTCTTTCTATGAGATAAGCAAGCCAAATTCCTACCCTCATAAAAATACCCAACTGAATGGTGTGTCGCTCTGCCTTTATCCTTCAGAGAAAAAAGTGCGATAAAGCTATCAATATTTAATGTAGAAATTTTGCTTCACTTACCTCTGCTTTACCTATCTTTCCTCCTGGTTGAGAGTTTTGGCCTAATATTTCTACCTCTACTTCCATCAGTAAAGACAACTGGACCATACTGCTGTTTAGTAAGGATGTGCCAGGACCAGTGTATTGGCTTTGCAAGACTAAATAAGCATCAAATGCTCTGTTTTCTAAGACATCAGAAATGCTTACTGTTGGGGTGAGTTGTGGTGGGCTTTGATATCTCACAGTAGTTTTCTCATTCTGTAGTGGAGCTAGGGAGAGAAAACATGAATTGGCAGTTTTTCCCAGATGTGTCCTGTTAGCTGACACTGCCGGAGGTGGGCAGAGCTTTGAATAATGCAGAAGCACAGTGAGCAGACTATGTATGAGCAATAACTGCTTGCCTAGCAGCTGGGCTCCTAGGGTTTCATCAGCTGTATCCTGCAGAGCAGTACCTGAAAGCTGTAGCAAGGTGGAGGAACCTGGCTACTGCTGGTGTGAGAGGCTGTAGCACTGGGAAGGTGTGAGGAACTGTGTGCACTTTATCTCAGTGGCAACTGTGGTGCCTGTCCTACTAGAAGGTCTTAATTTTCTGTAATTAGCAAATTCTTGTCATAATTATCTTTCTTGCTCCTTTTGTGGCCTGACAAGTGGAGCAGTGCTATACATGGTCTGTGGGAGTAAGAGCTGATGGCAGCTTCAGTAGGTCATTAGACTTTGTGGTGGGCAGCTGGTGCTGACTTTCCCTTGAGGTAACTTTAAAAAGGAGAAAACAAAAAGGCTCAGAGGCCTGATTAACACATCCTTTGTATGGTATCGAGCAGCAAAAAAAGGCATAACAGATATGACATCTCCCCTGGCTTGACACTAAATTGTAGACAGCAGTGGTGGAGCAGGAGAGAAGTGCAGGGTAGTGTCCTTGGAGCACAGTGCCCAGAGGAGCAAAAGATCGTGCTGCCTTTGGTGCTGAGAGAGCATCAGTAAGTGGCAGGTGGGTTTTCCGGTTTCCCAAGCTCATTAGGGAGCATTAGGTCCCCTGTGTGTTCCTGTGCAGTGCTTCTGGCCATCCAGGAGTTGGAGGAGGTGAGATGCCATGGTGCAGCGCAGTTTAAGGGTACCAGTCCCCATCTCACAGGCAGGCAGTTCAGGGATAGCAGGGCAGCTGGTTTTGTAAGTCTGGTGCTGCAGCTCCCCTGGGAAGATCTGGTTCATAAGGGAAAAACTGAATGAGTCTACACTAAAATGGAGTGCAAAATCTAAGGGATGAAATAGGCCACTCTCTTTGTGTGACCAGGTGATGAAAACATGGCCAGCCTTGGAGGAACAAGCTGCTTTGTCCTGGGGTCACTCCGTCTGTCTCTGAGAGACCAGGGTAGCCATTCAGAGCTCTGGAGCATTTGAAGACAGGACAAATGGATGGGCAGGCTAAGGGGGTACCCTTGCAGCATGTGCTGTATTCACTGGAGCCCCTATTTGGTCTGGCCTGGCACTATTAATGTCATACTTCTGGAGAATGCTCCTCAGGGTCTTTTCTAAGGAGGCTTAGACTCCCTCGTATATCTCATATGGTGTGTCATACCTTGTGCAGGGCCATATTTCCTGGCCCTGCACTGGGAATAGAGCCCAGCAGCTACCTGGGCAGGGAATGGTGACTGCCCTTGGCGAGGGATTTTTTCCTTGTGATGCAGGGCTGTCCTGGTGGCAGGCAAGGGAATTTCTCAGGGCTGTGAGACTGTGGAGGAGAGGCCTAAGGAAAAAGCATACAGCAACAACAAACTTCTGCTAAGGGTACCTTCCTTCCAGTTTTTGGGAGGAGATGATTTTTTAAAGTGAATTGCTGCATAAGGTGAGGGCCTGCTCCCTGGAGGGTACATCTAATGGAATTAAAGGGTATCTCTATCTTGTTTTGGGCAGTGAGAGCTTCCTCGAACCGCTGCCCAGAATACTTGTGAGACACCCTATAATTCAATTAGAAGTACCCTCCAGGGAGCATATAATTATATCATATCTATGAAACATAATGACAGCCCCTTCATATCACATGGTGAGCAACTGTCTGCTGCTGCCCAGAACCTTTCACCGGTAAGGAACTAATCTGCTTAGTGCAGATTGAACTCGGCGGTGTTCAGCACTTACCCAAACGCTTCTGCAGGGAATCCCTGCCAGCGGAATAAACCTGTTAGCAGTGTGTGAGCATCACCGCACCAGCATCCTTTTCCCAGCCTTTGGACCACTCCAGCCAGGACTGCTCACCTCTACCTTTGACATTTTCTCTAAAGCTTCTTGGGAATTTTGAAGAATGGGAAGTATTCTTTAACCCTTTAAACTTATCTTTTTGCCCCTTATTGTGTAGTAATAGCCAGTGATCCAGAGTGTTCTGAAAGGACTGAGCTCCATAATAGGCAGTGTCCTACCATTCTGCTGATAAACCTGTTCAATTTTGATACAAGTTGGGATGTTCTGGGGAGAGAAATAATTATTGTGCCAGTTGAAATGCAGACCTCCTGGTGTGAACCACAGCACTGCAGGATCTGAAATGGTTTAAGACAAGGAGTAAGGAACACCGTACCTGACCACCATGTAGGGGACTTCATGGGATACTGTAATTCCAATTAACTCTCACAAGAGGCATCAGCTTAAATCACTCTGAAGAAAACTGGAGAGGGAGGGCAGAGTGGGGATTTGACATAACTTTTGATAACCTAAGGAAATGATGTAGAGGAATTTCTTTACCCAAAGTAGTAGTCAGCTGGGAAACAGCATTGGCTGCTTCATGATTAAAAAATACCCCTAGTCCATTGAGGACTGAGGATGCTCTGCCAAGACTGGGCTGCCCTCAATGCTGCTGTAGTTCAGCAGCTTCTGATGGCTTTCACAGAAAGTTTGTCCATCTACCCAGATAAACCCATCTATCTGTCACAGGATGGTAGTTGCTGTGAGTGCTGTTGAGTTGCTGTCTTTCAGGCTCAAAATGCCTTTTTGCCCTCAGATCCCAGAGCTCTGATTAAGCTGGACACCTCTGGAATACGAGATGGGGACAGGCAAGAAACCTTTGAGAGATGATGGAGGAAGTGGATGAGTGAGGTTTGCTCCCATTAAGAAGCAGGAGAACATTGTGCTGATCTTGAAGACAATGGATCTGAATCCCAATGCATGTCCTGGCATTTTGGGGGTGAATCACCAAGGGTGGAGCCAAGTTGTGTTCAGATGGAGTTCTTCTGTCCTTGGGGACAGTTACATGGGGAATCACTAGCCATCAGGGTCCTGCTGGGGGTCTGTCTGGGGCTCAGAAGAGCTCTGATGTGAATTGCTAAGTAGTCCAAAGAATGGCGGATAGAGGGCAATGTGGTTGGAATGAGAAAAAGAAATGGATGAGAGTTCCTTGCTGAGAGCCGTGGGCCTTTGCTCTTCTCCTCTAACATGGGGCTGGGTCTCAGTTTCCTCCTTCAAGGCCAGTACTTCAACCAGGGCTTCTCAACCTGTCAGGATGTCTTGGAGATGAATTGAAATTCATCTCCTAGTTTCTCCTCCACTAACTGGTAGGAAAAGGAAATTTCAATCTTGCTGAGGCAATACAAGGGAAGGAAGGGCTGATTTATGCTTCCTGCTCTTTCCCTGCTGCTCTCTCCACTCTGCCCCCACTCCCACCACCTGCCCCCCCAAAAAAAAAACCCACAAAAAACAAACAAGCATCTTGAAGCCTACCTGCTTCAACTACCTACTGCCAGTGACCGCTTCAGGTCACAGTGGGAAGGCATCTGTTCTTTTTCAGACAGCACTGTGAGATACCACAGGAGAGGAGTTGATCAGGATGAGGGGATGCCTGTGCTGGGCAGGTTGGGGCTGGCCCAGTTGACAGCAGTGTGCCTGTCCCATGCGGAGAGTTGTGTTCTTCTGGGGGAGCATGCAGTGAGCGAGGTGTGAGCGCCTGGGTGCTGAGCATCCTTCAGTGCTGGAAGGCGGTCTGAGAGTCTGTGAAGTGCTTGGTTGAAAGCACAGGCTCCAGAGAGCAGGGTGGTTGATGTGGCTGGGATGCAGGGACTAAAAACCAAACAGTTTCTTCAGCAGGAACACAGCTACTGCAGAAATCACAGTCTTCATTCCTGCACGGCCGCTGAGAAGCACCAGACAATGGAGACAAAGCCTCCCTGGGGTGGCCTGTCCAGGGCTACCTCTGAGATGCTTCTGTTGCCATACCCTGATGGGGCATGCTGATCCTCTTCAGGAACAGCGATACATTCGTTGGCTTTGTGCCATGCTGTGACACTGCTGACCCTGGCTCCCACAGCCCTCTCCAAGGAGCCTGCTTGGATCTGAATGTCAGCTATTGCTGCAAGGCTCCTGCAGAGATGTGGTGTCTCACCAGAGCCCTGCCATTTAAAGCATCAGCCTTTTGCTAACCCCTTAGCAGCTGTGGAAGTGTTGATCTGTTTCTGCCTGTTTGTAGCAACTGGGCACATCATCCCCTCCTCTGTCATGTGCACACCACAGTTGTGGGCGGGAGGTGATGCGCTGTTTCCTCACTCGTGCTGTCTGTACTGCCTCCAATCAGGACCTGCTCCTGGACTCTGGTGAGCATCTCTGTGAACTGTAGAGAATGAAGTCCCCTCCATAGAGGTGGCAGGGTCTTGCTCACAGCCTGCTTGTTAGCTCATGTTAGACTGTGTGATGTGCTCATCTCAGTTTGTGCACTAAGCCCATATTCACCCAAACCTTTCTCCAGAGACCATTCGGGTCCCTTAGCAACTTTAAATTGCTTTTAGCCATGACCAAACTGAGAACCCACATGGAAATGCTCTTTTACAGTGAAGGACAACCAACTTGGAGTGGATGTATGCTTAGATTGTGCTCTTTCTAGGTGCAGGAAGGTGACTGAGAATATGGATTTACCACAGCAGATTATGCTTGACTAACCTGATGGCCTTCTGTGATGAGATGACTGAGTTGGTGGCCATGGAGAGAGCAGTGGGTGACATTTTCCTTGGCTTTTTTTTTTGGACATGTTCTCCCATGGCATCATCATAGCCAGACTGGGAAGGTATGGCCTTGATAGGTGACTACAAGATGGATTAAATAGCTGTTTGGTCTGTCAGACTGAAAAGGTAGTGGTCAGTGCTGTGAGTTTTAATGGATAACCCATCCTAGTCACAACCTTGAGAAGTCAGCATAAGGCCTGCACAGTTCAGCATCCTAATCTACATCAGGGATGATGGGGTGACATGCAGCCCTGTCCCAGTGAGTCCATGTGCCCTGTGGTCCAAGGAAAAGGTCAGTATGCTGGAGTGTGGGTTGCTGGCCAGAGGGCCCTTGGTGTGAGGCAGAAATGGGCCAAAGGGCTTTGGGAAATTGAGCAAGAGAAATGCAGGTCCTGTGCCTGGGGTGGGGGTCAGCCCTTGCCCTGGCGCAGGCTGGGGGACTGGCTGGCTGGGAAAGGCTCTGCAGGGAAGGAGCTGTGCTGCAGGGAAAAACAGCTTGGTTCTTGCAATTTAAACCAAATCAGGATTGAAGCAGTGCATTGATTTATCAGTGACATGTAATTAACCAGCAATCAGTGTACTGTATAAGGAGGATCAATATCAGCAACACAGTGAAGAAACCACGGTGCTGGACACCTATGAAATGCTCGCATTCAACTACAAATTTCCAAGAGTCCTTCTGTAACACCCCTAGAAGTTATTATCACATACACAGTTTTGTGCCTCCGTGGTGTTCCTGTCTCAATGGTTGTTGCTGCCCAGGATGAGCCCCATGAGACCCCACAGACCTGATAGTTCCTGTAGACATCAGTCAGCAGCATAGCATGTCTTAAATATTAGCCTGAGTCGTCACTGCTGCTGACTTGGGATTTTGCATGCAGTGGCAGAGGTTTATTCCCTGTAAAAGATGGAAGCAGCTCTGGTCCTCACTGGGATGCCAGGGAAAGGTCTCATTGGGCTGCCCATCTTCTCCCCTGCTCTGGGGAGTGCCCAGGCAAAGCTGGTGAGCTAGAATTCCCCACCCAATGCCCATTTTGTGGCTTTTTCCCATCTGAAATGAGTGCCCTTAGATGCTGACCAGCTGAGGTGCTGGTTACTAGACATAAGCAGAGCTCCTGGGGAGAGCATAGTCCTGCAGTAGTAGCTTATATCCCAATGCGGCAAGTGTCTTCCTTGCTGAACCCCTGGGCAGCGTTGGAGGATGTCCCTTTGCATGGTAGTTACATGGGATATGTACTCACCATGTGTTGTTGATTTTCTGTCTGCCCAGGCGTATACAGATGTGATTGGCTGCTGGAGATGGCTGAGGACATGCAGCAACATACTCTCCTCGTGATCTGGTGGTAATTCTAAAATTTAAGTGTCCAGCACACACTGAAACTGTGGGGACAGAAGTGCCCCCAGGCTACACCATGTGGGAAACTGGCTGGGGACCAGCAATGGTGTCTCCAAGTAGATTTCTCTTCCAGATATCAGTATTGTAGCAGATTCAGCAGACAGGGATAAAAAGCAGGAGAAATTTTCCAGAAATATAATAGTTAAAGCGCTAATGACAAAGAGGAAAGAAGCATGACCATCTTCTTGAGATTTCAGATAACATGTATTTCATGTGAAGTACACAGCAGCTTGCCTGGCTCTTTTTGAACCTTAATGTCTGGTTGAATTTCTTCTTTTTTCTGTTCACATTCCATTTTAAATAGAGTAATCCTTTGAGGGCCTAAGCTCAAGTCTCTTACATGTGTCAGGAAGATTCCTACAGTTACAGTGAATGAAGGGAGTGCATTAACCATCTCTTTGCTGGTATTTGCTGTTTTGTTGGCAAGTTGCTTCCATGTCATTCGGAATTGATCATTTGGAAGAGCACAAGCCGTGCAGTCAAGACAGCTTATTTAAAACTTCCCTTCTCAGGCAGTCCAGGTGTCCCTAGATGGCCTTGTGCCATGAGGACATGTCAGTAAATAGGCATGAAATTGGGCTATTTACATGAGATTTTGACCAAGATCTGGCAGGACTGGAGTGCAAGGAGGCACTGAAATATTTAAGTCCCCTAAGGAGTAGAAGGACTTCATTTTCCTAGCTGAGAGGGTGTGAAGATTTCACAGGCCCAGAAGAGCAGTCTGTAAGATATTTTTTGAGAACCTCAATTTCTGGTAGTGTTTCTGTGTGAAAAACAGAATAAAAGTGCAGTTCAGACTCTTTTGGCTGCATAGCATTTTTGTTCCTTGTGGTGACTTGGAAGGACAATAGAAAGCAATGAGAAGATGCAGTAAACAGTAACTCCTACCATTAGGGGCCTTTCCTGCAATGGTTCCTGTTCTCCTTGGATTTCAGTTGGAGCAGGAATTTGGCTCTTCCATTTGCTTTCTTGACTTGGATGAAGATAGTGAAGTTTTCTTTCAAGCAGCTGTGGCTCCATACTCCAGTTACAGGAAGGGTTAAATCTCAGTGATTTGGGTTGAAAATGTGCCACAGAAGATTAGATTTAGAATCCCATTTTGCTGTTGCACTGATAATAGGAACTTATCAGCCTGCCACTCTTATTTGATTACTAACACTTGCTACTGCAGAAACTGAGAGGGAGAGATGGGAAGGGGCTATTGATTGGCAATCAATAGAGGCTGAGGTGCTTTCATCAGCCCCAGGGTAGGTGGCACATTCACCTGCTAATTGCAGCCTGCAAATCCCAGAGGAGATGCTCTGGCATGGCATGGCAGCATGTTGTACTATCAGCAATTACTACTTTTTGACGCTGGCCCTGTGGAAGCTGTGCCATCCAGTGACGGAGCCACCCACGCTTCAGCCTAAGGTTAGCAGCATTGACTTAATTCATCCAACATGCTCTGGGAGTATGCAGAACAACTGGGTATTGTACAGTGGGGCCGACTGTACTCAGTGTTTGAATACTGATTATTCATTAAATAATAGGGGCTTGTGCAGTTGGGAATAGGACCAAGCCTCCATTTTTCTTGATAGAAGCCAGATGGAGTTTTGCAGTCTTTTTATTCTCTCTTTTTCTCTGTGTGTGCTTCTATATGCATTTTTTATCTCCTCTCCTTCTTTAGCCTTCCATTTCTTGATTCACGTGTGTTTTCACCTCCAAGTGCACTTCTGCTTCATATGCTTTAAAAGTCCTTGGAAAAAGAAGCCAGGATTGGCAAGTAATGCAAATATAAGAAAAGCTGAGGAACATCATGCATAATGCTGGTGTCACCTCCAGTAAGCGAGTTTTAAGATATTAGAAGGGTCAGTCTCTCACACAGCTCCCTGTGTTCAGCATGCTGTGGTGGATGCAGACTGGGGTGCAGATGGTCCCCAAGTTCCTGGTGACTGGGAACCAGAATACAGAGGGGAGACCAGCCCATTCCCTTCTGATCTTTCCTGAATTAGAATTCATGCTAGACAAGGCCAAGATACCTCCTTCCATTGCTAGTTATCCGTACAGAGCACGAAGTGCTGCACCCTGATGTAGGGCCATTAGTGGCAAACTGGGACATTGCTGGGCCCAGATAAACGGTTTTTAATGTTCTGTACACGTAAGCAGGACAGACATTTGATGGCACTTTTGGCATCAGGCAGGGAACATAACTTTGTTCTGTATGGAATGGAGACTTTGGACAGAGCTTATTTCTGATAGAAAGGTTTATGAACACCATGTGTTGCAGCCATTCCTTCTTTTCTTCTCCTTGGCCTGCCTTTCCACTGTTAGCATAACTTTTGTTGTGTAGTGAACTGCATGAAGCTGAGTGTGGCTATGCCATGCCCCATAAATCCACACCTGTGCAGGCTGCCTGAACTGGGAGCTGGGGCAGGATGCTTGCTGAGGAAATCCCATGGCCTCCTGAGTGTAGTTGTCTGGGACATTTCCAACAAAAGGTGGTTTTGGGTGATAGCCTTCCCTGGAATGGAGATACGCCCTTTTTCTTGTATATTCTCTATTTAAACCCAAGAGAGGCGGTTTTTAAAAAATCCGGTTAAGAGAATATCCCATTTGCATGATTAAGTCCTAGAAGTCAGTAATGCCAAGCAGAACATTAATTCTACCCCCAGTGTGTGTTGTTAAAAAAATTATATTTAATTACACAATTACAAACTGTTTATCTGATGAGCAAACGTACTCTCAGTGTCTTCTAGTCGCAGTGCTTTATACAGGAAATATCTTATTGGAATTTGCAGTCCACTGTACTCTCACTAGATTAATTATCCTGATTCTGCCATGTGCAGCTGAATTGACCTGTGCCTAATTCTCTCTTAATTTTTACTGAGCCACTGGTGTACATGAGAAGATGCTTCCTTCATATTAAGAAAGTTACAGTGGTATAAACCAGGCAAAATAAAATAAGGAGTTATCCCTCATACGGGGATTATCAGCCTTTCTCAATTTTTTCTGCCTTCAAAATATTCTAGGGGGATCTATGAGCCCCTTTAGAGACATCTGACATCTTATAAAGTACAGCAATCTTGTTTTTTCCAGTAACCTTTTCTGAATCCCTCAGGAGCAGTCCGCATTCTGCCGTCAAAATGGCAGTCTGAAAGCCACTGCTCTAAGCCTTTTAGGCAAAAATTCCTTTCCAAGTCAATGGCTGTGTATTATGCCATTCACTATCCATTAGCACTTCACTTTGGAGGGTGAAACAGTTAACTTTGGAGCTGTTTTAGCTGCAAAACTTTGGTGGCCTAACTAAGCCTGCAGCAATTCTCTCATTATGTGCTGTTTTATTTAATTTCTAGTATGTTGTGTAAGAGTAGTGTACTAAGCTCTTTCTCATTAATGACTCTGAGAAGTTTGGTCTGTAATACATAGAGATGTGCTGTACTGAGAGGTATTGCACTGACTGATATAAAATGGCTTCATGGTATTTAAATAATGGTTATGTTGTTGATGCCTGCACTGTGTGTGAAGAGTAAGAATTATTTTTGGGAAAGCATATCTGTCATGCCATGGGGCAAAAATGTAATTCTGCCATCATGGTGTTCTCCTTGATATTCTCCCCCTTAATTTGGTTGATGTAGTACGTGTGGTGTGCCAAAGCTTGAAGAAACCACCAGTGATCAACTCAATCTACTTCAAAAGTTACTGGCTACAAGGTACCACACCTGTAATGTTTCTACACTAATGCAGGCAGCGTGAGGAACAAACAAAAGGAGGTTGAAGCTTTAACCCAGTCCCAGAGATTTGACATCACTGGTGTAAGTGAAACCTGGTGGGATGATACCTGTGACTGGAGTGTCCTGTTGGATGTTTACAGGTTCTTCAGGAGAGATTGACAGGGCAGAAGAGGTGGAGGGGTAGCACTGTATGTTACAGAAGGGTTAGAATGTATGGAGCTCACAGTTGGTACTGACACAGTTGAGAGCCTCTGGGTGAGAACTAAAGGGCAAACAAATGATGTGGATGTCATTGTGGGAGTCTGCTATAGACCTCCTAGCCAGGATGATGATGCTGATGAATTCTTCTTTGAGGAACTAAGGAATGCTTCCAGGTCAAGTGCCCTTGTCCTAATGGGGCACTTCGGCTTGCCAGAAATTACCTGGAAGCATCACACAGCTGGTACAACCCAGGCTGGAAGATTCCTAAAAGACCTGGATGACAACTTTGTGGAATAGGTCTTAAGGGAGCCAACTTGGAAAGATGCCCTCCTTGATCTGCTGCTTGTCAACAGAGTGGATCTCACTGGTGGCTTTCTAGGCCACAGAGACCATGGAGTGATTATTTAAAATCTCTGACAGGAAGAAAAGTGCCAGCAAATCCTCAACTCTGGTCATGAGGAGAGCAGATTTCAGGCTACTCAGGGAATCCCCCTTGGAAAATATTTTTGCAGATACTGGGGTCCGTCAGTGCTGGTCACTTTTCAAACATCACCTAAGGGCACAGGAGCAGGCAATTCCCAAATGTTGGAAGTCAAGCAGGTGAGGCAGAAAGCCAGCTAGGCTCAGCAGGGATCTTCTCTTGGAAATAAGGCAAAAAATGGAACATGTGTGCCCAGTAGAAGCAAAGTCAGGTGATGTGGGAAGAATACAGAGATGCTGCTTGCTGCTGTAGGGAGAATATTCATGTGGCAAAAGCTCAGCTGGAGTTGAAGCTGCCAGAAATGTGGGGGACAATAAAAAGAGTTTTTTCCAAACATATTAACAGCAGTAGGCAGTATGGAAATACCATCAGCCCATTACAGGATGAGGATGGTCACCTCACAAACAGGGACAGAGACAAGGCAGAGGTGTTTAACACTTTCTTTGCCTCTGCCTTCAACACGGATGATGGACCAAGGGGATCTCTCTGCCCTGAGCTGGAAGACCAGGACTGTGAGAATGATCAACTCCCAGTTGACCCTGAAATTGTGCAGAATCTGCTGCTCCAGCTGGATCCCTACAAATCTATGGGCCTGATGGGAACCCAGAGCACCCAGAAGCACCCCTGAGCTCTGGCAACAGCACAGCTCCACAGCAGTGCTGGGTGTGCAGCACCCAGTATAAGCACAGCTTGGATTTCAGCCTGACACAGGTCTGTTGTGCTGTGCTCCCAGCAGCCACTGGGGGAAAATCCACCTTTGCTGCCACCTTTGTTTTGGCTCCATTTACCATAACTAGGAGACTAGGATTAGAGTAGAAAATTTCTGTTGGGATTTTTTTCCCAGAAGTGATACAGCCAAGCATCTTTTCCTGTTTTTACCATGTTTAACAGCCTTATATGATGCAGCTGTAAGTGGAATAGTGTAGGAAGCATCTCTGCTCAGTTTCTAGTAGTCCTTGCAGCAAAAGGGTGAAAGGGTGTGTGAGGGACACCTAGTCCAACCGAGGACCAAGGTTCCCTGTTTAACATAAAGATTGGGCAGTGGTGGTTTGACTGGACAGACTTGGTGGGCTGGGAGCACTCACAGGGCAGCTGAGGCAGCTTGGAAGCAGGAAAGTCTGTTTCAATCTGTTGCTAAAATGCCTGTGGCTACTGTATGGTTGTCTGGCTGATTCCATTTTTCAACCATTGCCTTGTAACACATAAGATGGGGAAAGCTGTCTTCTTGTGGACCTGCCTAGGTTTTGCTGTGCAGCTGTGGGAAAGCTGCGTTTCCACTCTGTGCCTCAGTTTCCCCATATGGAAAATAGGGGTAACATAGAAGCTGTTTTCTTTCCAAGTGCTGCAATATCATGGAAAGTCTCTTGCCTTGGATCTTG
This sequence comes from Empidonax traillii, assembly GCF_003031625.1. NCBI lineage: Eukaryota > Metazoa > Chordata > Aves > Passeriformes > Tyrannidae > Empidonax > Empidonax traillii. The sequence goes on from NW_020955249.1 coordinate 1,877,030, forward strand.
TCCGTGGTCACTGCTTCCTGCACTGCTCTATTCCAGGGGGACCCCAGCTATGGGTAGGGATGAAGCTAAAGGCATCTGTCCTTCATTGATTGCCAGTATGGCAGGACACTGGCTTCAGCAGAGCTCTGTGGAGGATCAGGTCCTTACATGTATCCAGTGGCACGGGCTGTGAGCAGGGGAATGCAGAACTAAAAATTATATCAAACAGGGCATCTTCAGTGTCATGCCCCCACTGGACTGAATGTCTTTTCCTTCTGGGGACCAAATAAGTTTTTCAAGTATGTTCCTTGAACTACACACTAGCTCACAGCTTAGTATAGCTTTCAGCAGTAATGGAGAAAACTATCTCTTGGCATTGGGCGGAATGAAATGAAATCACCTGCTACATTGCAACCCTAAGTCTAATATATTATGTTAAGCATAGAAGAACTTTTTCTTTCAGATGGAAGGAAATATCTTTTAAATTTTACTTTCAGAGTATTGCTTGCTTAGCAATCTCAATATTGTATTTTTTAAAGAAAGGAGAACTATCTAAATGTTCCTAACCATGTTATACATCTCACTGTGGGTAACTAAAATAGATAACTTTTGAAATCAGAGCTACTTCTCGTCATTTGCATGAGGTCACGTGCTACTGTGAGGACCTGTCCTTTCCACAGTCTCTTCATATAGATGCTGCCTAGCCTTGGACATGTCCACAGGTGTGAGGTAACTGGAGTAAAGTTAATGGACTTGTTCAAAAGTGTAAGGGGAGAAGAATAGCTTTTTCTTCAGATAGAGGCTAGATCAATAGGAGCATTTCTTTGCTGAAGGGCCTCATTTGTGCTTAGTTAAAAAGACAGCTGGACAGGCTAAGCAGAGAGTACTGTGACAACTTGAAGCCTTAAGAAAATCCCCAAAAGATTTGGTATGAATTCTCTCATGGCAGAGAGGGCTCCTGCTCCAGCCTGCTGGAGAAGGGGAGGTCCCAGAAATCTGCCCTTTCCCCATAAGGAGCTGGGAGAGCAGTGGGGAATGGTACCCTGGCTCCTGCAGGCTTGGTGGCTGGCATTTTCACTGTGGTGGTGGGCTTTTCCCACTGGTGATGGGCTCTGTGCCTGTGGGAGAACTATTGGCATGATGTTGACTACATGGCATGGTGTGCTTCCTGGGCTGTGATGTACATAGGGGACATGATGGATACAGGACTTTAAAAAAATAATTGTCTGCTCCCTTCCTCTACCAACTTCTCAGGTTTAGTGTTATCCAAGGCCTGGTCTTCTCTGTGTTAATTGCTTCTATTTGTGCAGGCAGCATGGGTAAGCCATTCTTGATCTTCTACAAATGGGATAGCTATGGAAAAACAGACTGGGATGTCTCCTGGCTTGTCTGTCAGCACCAGGCTTTCCTGCGTAATTACAAGGTCTTTATTACTGGGGAAAGTGGACAAGGTCATGTCTGACTCAGGTCCTAGTCTGGGCTTGCAGAAGTGGGAATTAAAAGTAAAGAAATAAAATGGTAATCTTTCAACTTGAAAACTGAACCTATTTCATATGGGAACCATTGCAGAAAGAAACCCAAATGAACAAACAAATGAACCAAAAAAAAAACCCCAACAACAACCACAAATTACAGAGTCCCTCTAACATTAACCATGCTCTGGGAAGCTAAATGTGTCTCCTTCTAACCCTATAATATTTAAAGCATCTAATTAGCAAAGCCAAGCAGTTATGCAGGAGACCACCAGCCATCTCTGAGCCTGACAGCTGTGATTTGCTGGCAGTGTTTGCAAGGTCACCCCTTTCCTATCTTTCCCACACCCAAACCTGACATAGCGGGGAGCATCTACCATCCATTTCCCCCTGCCAGGGAGTGACAGGAAAGGTGCACTGGGAAGATGAGAAGCATGACTGATGGCAGCGTAGCCGTGCTGAATTATTGCCTATTGCGTGGGGAACAGAGATTTGCTTTTGGGATGTTGGACTCTAAATCATCCATCTCTTTCTTTTAAAGGTGAACTGAAGAACTTTGTATGGGGGAAAGAACGAGCCAACTATTTAAGAGCACAGTAAGCTTTCAGCACAGATACATTTGCTTATTAAAAATGAGGACTGAAAATCACTTCTTCCTTTATTTATTCTCTGCTTTTTGGTTGTTGCTTTTGTGTAGTCAACAGTACCAAATAAGTCAGTGTTGGAAGGGGTTACAGTATTATAGTTCTGGGCTTTCCAGGGTACTGCCTGTTTTCTCCTGTTCTCTTGAAATGCAGTGGTCCTGTGGTGAAGCTGCTGTTGTATCTTGAGATCTTTGAGAATGGGATAGGGGACTGGTCAGCACAACCCCAGAGTACACACTTAGACCAACTTCATCTAGAGTCCTTCAGGAGGTATAAGTTGGTTATGTGTTTCTGTGTTGTCAGAAAATGCAGGTGTGAATGCATACCTGCATCTGAGGCAAGATTTGGGGTGCAGAATAGCTTTTAACCAAGACTTGTGTGTCACCTTACTGTGTGGAAATCCAGGCATGAGTTAAAAGTAAAGTCAGGGTAACTGGTGGCTAACCTCGGGGAACATGTTTCTGTGAGCATGAAAATCTCAAACAGTAAAAGGATTCTTAAACTATCCCAGGATTCTGCTATCCCAGACCTGGTGTGATGCCCCACTGTGGAGTCACCTGCCCTGGATCAGGAGGCAGCAGGGCAGGGACCCTGCTGCAGGCAGAGAGGGAGTCTGCCTTACAGCCTCCATAGGAACATCAACTTTGCTCTTCAGTGGCATCTTCTAGTATTCCTTACAGATTTTTCACCCTGTTTTTCAAATGAAACTAAGGCAAAGGGGCAGTTTTGTGAAGTTAAACCATGAAGCTCTGTGGAGGGGAAGAATGGGACTGAAGTCCTGAAGCCTCCAGGGTCACCAGGGCTTTTCTCTGCTACATTACTCTTCCTCCTTCTTCCTCCTGAAGGAATACATTTTTCTTTTTTGTTTCTCAAGTTTAAAGGATTTCTTTCCTTTCTCCTTAGATGTAAAAGCACAGCCCTTAATGTGACATTACACCACAGGTGGCATCTGTCCAGGGAGGAGGTTTGTGGGTGCCAGCCTGGCCATGAGGAGCCAGTCTGGGAGCTGAGGGTATTGGAGTCTGGGGAGGGTATTTCCCTGGGAATTTCAGACTGCCAGTGAGTAGTTCCCTCTGTGGGAGTGTGTGGACCTGAAGGGGCTTTATTACTGGAGGCAATGAGCTGCAAGTCCTGCATGGTGCCTGCCATGAGTTAGGGAGACCTGATCTCATGTCCCATGTACCTAAGGGTATCAGTAAGGGATGCTGGGAGCTGGGAAGGAGGGACTGGAGTTTGTAGGAGCAGAGGTGAGTAAAAGGCTCTTGCAGAGGAGTCTCCATCCAAAGATCTGCCTGCAGCGGTGCAAGGCACGTGTTGATATAAGAACCATTCAGACCCTCAGAGCCACCCTGAACAGGGAGAGCCGCAGTGCTGTGCCATGGGTGAAGTGCCTTGGTAGGAGTGAGTGAAGTTTTGGGACCAGATCAATGGTTATCACCATGACCTGGGACTGAAACGCAGTGATGGGAGTAGGAGGGTGGGAGTGCTCTTGCATGGCTGCTTCTTGGCTCCCCTGCTTGAGCATATCCCTTCCCATCTGGTTTTTCTTCCACTCAGGGGCTTTAAAAGCCCAGAGCCCAGTACTATCTTCTGTTTGATTTCTCTCTCCTACCCTTCTTCTGGGTGTGGGCTGACATTTCCCTTTCTAGCGGATGAATTGCTTGCTGCTGTTTGGTGTGGTCTCGCCCAGAGATCAGCATCCCCCCAAGAGCCTGCTTGGGCTTTAATGAAGCACTGCCTGCCTTGGAGACTCCCATGGAGCTTTCCGTCTCTTTTGTTTTTATTGCTATAATAAATCTTCCTAGATTTCTCTAGCTGGAAGGGTGGGAGGGTTGAAGAGGGGAGGTTTCCTGTCTAGTGCATTGCAAGTTTTTATTGACTGCCAGAAGTACCAGTAAATCTGAAGCAGGAGGTGGTCTGTCATCAGTGCGCTGAGCACTGAGTCCCCGATGGGGATCCAGCCCCAGTCCCTGTGGGATCACTGCTGCTTCACAGTCCCCACCAGCAGACAGAGCTCAGCTTCAGGATGGAGCTGGGCTTACGGCCTTGGTGCAGCCAAGCGAGACAGGTCATCCACTTCTCCAGGGCTCGGGTCACTGTGTCTTTGCAGATCTTCAGCAATCTTGGAGAGATATAAATCTGACAAAAACCAAAACCCTACCCTGAAGTGTCCTGACTGGCACTGATGGATTGCTCGGCCACCTGGCTTCCAGAGGGTTAGCAGCTAGCTATGTAATTTTAGCCATTTCCCCCCCGCCCCCCCAAATCTGCAGCCCCAAAGCCCAAACTATCTTTGTTTTACAAATTACTGAATTTTTTTTCCTGTTAAAAATTTTTCTTCGTGTTTCTCAAAAGCAGTGTCAAGGACTGACACTAGTAAAATCTGTGTTGCCTGGAGGAGGTTGCTGCCAGTGCTGCTGCTAGGATCTCCCAAACTTCCTCAGTGAGATTCCTGCCCTTAGGCACCAGCACTTCCTTCAGCACGGAGAGGGACTGTCATAGGTGGAGCAAAGCCAGTAGCATCAGTAGTTGTGTGGCCTGGAAGGGTGCAGGCTGTTGCTCTGAGAGCATGGCAGGGCATCTGGAGGGGTTGGAGAGAAGGAATGCTGACTTATATGTAGTGCTGCACCCTGCCTCTCCTCCTACACCACGCCTGGAGCAAAGGCCCTGGATATCTTTTCAGAAAGCACTAATGCAGTCAAACCTCAGGGTTATCACATGGATGTGAGTTCTGAGCATAGGAGTCAACACTCCTTTCCAGCAGGCTGCAGAGAGAGCACACTGTATTCTGTGGTAAATAAGTATTTAATACCCACCAAAACATTGTAAATAGTATTTGAAATGCTTATGAAAGGTTTTTTTCAGAAAAAGCTATTAGGCAGTTAATCTGCCAGGGTTCTCGATGCAGATCTTCCCACTTTGTCAGGTTTATATCCAAGGCTACAGTGTAATAGTAAAATCCTCTGATTTTACTTCAGAGATGCTTTCTCAGACTTGGTAAGAACAGGACAGGGGATGTGTGTCACCTGAATTCCTCTAGGCTGGGAAGAATGAGAGTGTCGCATCTCTTATTTTTGCCATGGCCCATTAGAACTGTGTCAACCAGGCGTAAGTCCAGGGTTCCCTATAGCCAGCAACATTCTGCTATTTGGGTAAGGCTAGAGTGCTGTCCTTGGTTGCTTGTAAATCACAAAACCTGTAGTCTGCAGCCCAGGTCAGACAAGAAATAGACAGGCTTGTCTGTAAGAGATGCTTTCCTTGGATTTCTCAATGTATGTAATTTTTCACCCACTCCACTCCCATTAAGTCCAGCAGGATAGAGTAATCTCCATCTCTGTTTCTGTGAGCTCTTCACTTCTCTCTTTTAAAGGCTGCAAGAATCACAGCTTAGTGTGATGACAGAAGGGGTTGTGGCCCCCCTAGCAATGACAGTTCCTTCTTCCTCTGATGTCATTCAAATGAGCATTAGAGGCAAAATGTAACTAGCAAAGGGCTCTTGAGCTAGAAAGTCCAGCTTTTGTAACTCATGCCATGAAAGGTATTGACGTGGCTTGTATTTCATCATTCTGGCTTTAATGTCCTTTAATTACCAGCCTAAGGAACCCTTCAGAACACGGTTCTTCACCCATAATGAAGCCTCCTTGTGGTCTGACACCTCCATCCTTGGACAGGAAAATGCATACAGAGGTCTGTGTCTTCTCCCTATGCTCCTCTCATTTCTTTTCTCCTACAGATAAATGCTGGACTATGAAGCCTGTATGCAGGCTCCACACCTAGAAGGGATGTTCCTGTCTTTCTTGTGAAATTTGGATACTTCTTACAGCAATTCAGCTAGAAGCAAGTCTATCTTTTCAGATTAGATTTCAGCACACTGACTGAATTTCTAGCCAGGATCTGGCAGTTTGTTGGCAAGAGAACGTGAAAAGAGGGGAGAAATGTAAAAAATGTCAGATTCTTAATGATGTTTCTAAAACTGGTGATGCTACAAAAATGAACATAGACCTCAACTCTGTGAAACCAATTCTTATCTGTAATTCATAGTCTGTCTCACCTGAACAGTGGGGCTAAATGTCTTTGCGGGGCAGGGGATTGATAGCATCTCTACCACAGTGCAAGCAATGCAGTGCTCTGGCTGTTTGAGGTCAAACTGGGTAGGCAAAGGGCTTTTTCTTCTCCCAGTGAGCCAGCTCTCAAATTAGCCTTGTTGCTCACCCTCTGTTGGCTTGGGTATTTATAGAGGATAGTGCCACTGCACTGTTCTTGTAGTTTGCCATTGATAGTCACCAGTCCCAGCAATGGCAGTCAATGCAGTGCCCTGTCTTGCAGGGGAGGGTGGACAGGCAAGGAGATAGCTCCTGGTGAATTCCCTCTGGAGAAGCAGCTCATTTTGTGGAGTGTTACAAGGATGGCCAACAGTTTACAAAACTCATAGATGATCCCTCTGAAGAGAGGCATAAGCCTCTTTTCTCCCAGCTAAGCACAATGACTGTTGCTCAGCTGAGAAGCATGGATGTAAGGTAGCCATATTAAGAAAGGTGGACCTTGCAACACCATCTCAGCCTAAGGCAGAGCCACTTGCACCTTTTTATTTTCTGACAGGTATTTTTTCATCCTGTTCTTAATCCTAAATGTTCAGTGCAGAGGCATCTACAATACCCCTAGGCAATCTGTTGTAGGACTTCGCTATCCTAATGTATTAGAAAGAGGTTCCCAATTTTTGAGCTAAGTTGGACTTGCTCCAACTCCAGTCTCGTATTGTTTATTCTCTCCATCAGGGACATGAAAAATAAATTTTTCCCAGATCCTTTCTTTCCTTGATTCTTCCTAAATAAGCCTTTTACATCTTTGAATGCTGTGCCTGAAAGTTGCACTTCCTCTCCCATGTTCTCTTCTCTACTCTTCTGTACAGTAATCCCAGTTCCTTTAATCTTTCCTCAAATGAACTAGCCCTACTTACTATTCGGTTGTTCTCCATGCTTTTCTGCGGACTTCTTCCATTTGGTCCATTTCTCTCTGGACCTGTACTCCAGCTGAGGCTTTTTCAGTTCTAGGTAGAATGGAGAGAGAGATTTGGTCCCAGGACAGCTGGTTCATGTCTATCTCTGCCACCTTCTCTAGGTCCTGCCAAGCCATACTGCTAGATCATTCTTTCCAATCCTTATTTTTGCCTCCTTTCTTAGCCAATTAAAAGTAGGTCTCATCTGTTTCTGTAATTAGCACTGTGGTCAGCAAAACTTTCCCTGTTTGATGAGGCTGACGGGATACCTGCTGTGGCTGCTCTTGCTGCTCTCACCACTCCCTCTCAGCTTTGTGCCACTGTAATTCCTCCTTGTCCTCTCTTAATGCTCTCAAGGACATCTCCTTTCCTGCTTTTTGCCGGGGTGCACTGGATGCTGAGCACAAACCTTTGGGCCTAAGGACTATCCACTTCACACCCTGCCTATGAAAAGGTGGCTTTTTGCCATGGACTTATAGTCCTCTGTTATGAAGCTGTTGGGGTTCCATCTGTCCTCAATCCAGCCTTAACTGGTTGGGTGGGGTGAGAAGCTGTGTGAGCGCTGCTCAGAAGTAACGAAAATGTTCCTGTGTTCCACTGTTTTCAGCACAGATCCAAAACATAGCCCCATAATAGTTACTGTGAAGAAAATGAATTCTGTTCCTCTGACCTCTAATACAGGTGGGTGTGCCATGGGCACCATGGCCAAACCAGCTGGAGTTGGGCACTGCCAGCATGTTGAGGTGGATCAAACCGGTCACCTGCTTGATGTGGCAGACATCTGCTATTCTGTTGTGGAAAGTAGGCTAAGGATAGGGTCTCTATAACATGCTCTGGGAAGTAAGGAATTCCAATTGGCTTTTCCTCTTGGAAAAGCAGGCACAGTTGTTGGTGACAACTGCAGATAAAAAGGTAGGGGGATTGCCTGGGATGCCTTCACTTTCTGCCTTTTTGGAGATCTCAGGAGGCACTTCTGGGTGACATTACTGCAACAGCAAGTATCAGGCAGAGAATTCAAAACTGTTCCCACCCCTCTGAGACATAGGGAACTGCACAAAACTTCACTGTGCCTATATATACAGCACTGCTTCCAGGATTATCTGCTAAAAGGTTGTTCTTGGATCTTGGTGTAATTCTTGCTTTATGCAATATTTCTAGCATTAGTTATTTTTAACTGCTTGTCTTTGATACGCTCAGCATGTCTGAATGTATCTTTTGTATCATTGCTTTTTTTTTTCTGGGGTGTCACAGATGTTTATCGTATGTGAGATGAACCCCAGGTTGGCCATTAGCTATTAGTCTGCATTCCTAGGGACGCTGTGTAAGAACCAGCAACTTCAAGATGAAAGTCCCCTAGATCCACTTGCAACCCTCTGAATTACCCAGGCCCTGGAAACTGTTCTGAAAACACTCTTGTCTCAGTTCTCATGATGGGCTCTTATGTGGTCAGTGCCTGCAGTTCAAAGGAGACAATATTGTCTGGGTCATGTCATAGGGTCATGATGGCACCAGTCAGACCAGGAGCTGCAGGTAGGAGGAGAGATGCTGTAATGGATCTGTAACTATTTGGTCCCCCAATTGCAAATAGTCCCAGCTTTTTTCCCATTCATTTCCTCAACAGATCCTGCATGGACCGTGAATTGCTGGGTTTTGGGTGCATCCCCTTTCAGCTGTTTTGTGCAGACGAGGGATGCTGATGACACTCATCTGTGTCTCTTAGCCAGGAGCAAGCTCTGTGTGAACCTGAGCCCACAGAGTTCCATCTTCTCCCTCAGAAAGTCAGGCTTGGGTCACAAAAATTTGGTGTCACCATTCAGATATATGCATTGACCTGAGTGCTTCCTCACCTCCTGAAAGGGTGTTAACCACAACACAAATGATGTTTTAGCTATCAACATGATACTTCAGCTATCAAGACTGTGGAAAATGTGATGGAAAAGGAATCTTTGTCCTCGATAAGAAGCTGTACATCTAGACATGGTCTTTTTAACTTGAATCTTGTAGGTAGCTTGAAATTGAACCTTTCATGCCTCCACTGGCCCCTTGAGCTCCCTCCTCCTCCCACAGACACGGCTTTTGTTGTGTAGAGTGTTTTTTGTTCTGAGACATCTCCTGTGCTTGCTTTCCTCAATGGACACTGATGTGACATGCAGAGCTGAGCTGTCAGAGCTTGGGGGTGTTTTTTTCCCCACCATGTGATGAGCTGTGACACTCCAGCATCACAGCTCCACAGGCCACTTCTCCATGCTTTTGTTCACGTTTCATTGTGAATGCAGCACGGGTTCGGGGGCAAAATGCAGTGGCTAAAGGTGTGCCCAGTTCAGGGGGGATTTTTGAAATACAGTATTTTTTCAGCATTACGTAGGAATCCATAAGGTAACATTGCATATTATTCCTGCTCTCTTTCTTCACGATTCTCCTCCTCCTGGATTTTTCCCTGTTACTCTAGATTGTTCCAGCCATTATCTTCTTCCCTCTGCTCCTCTTCTGTCTGGCTCAGGGGAGAGTTTTGTGGGTGGATCATGGGCTCTTTGGGGCAAATTTACATCCCTTGGTGATGCAAATGAGGAAATACATTATTGGAGTTGGTAGTACCATGCAGCATAAATAAAATGATCCCTGCAGGCTTCTTTCCGTGGAATAAAATGAGGCTGAATATGAGAAAGAAAGAAGTGGGTGCAGGTTCTTTGTTGGATCTTGCTTAACAGCCATTGCAATGATTAAAATTTCAGCTGTGCCCCATGCAAGGGCCAGCTGGTAGGCTGGGCAGTGTGAAGGCAAGATCTTGGCCTCCAGCCAGCCTGCAGAGCAGGGAAGTAGCAGGCTGGGAGCAGCTACCTGGGTCCTGCTGAGAAAGAGCAGGTCGGGGACAGGCAAAGCTGTGGGCTCCCCAGGGCTACATCTCTTTGTAGCCAGCCTGGTGCAGGGAGGGCACCCAGTCCATTTGCTAGCTGATACATAGTCACTGACCTCTGGATGAAAGTGAATCCTGCAGTTAATCCTATTAAGATTTTCAGCAAAAGCCCCCCTGATGTTTTTGCTCTCCAATATGTTAAGGCTGAGCTCTGTTTTATCTCACTGCCTTTGCAATAGCCTCTCTAGCTTTAACCCTTTGGTGACCTGGTGCTGTTTAACCCTGATGACTTGACATGTTGGAGTTTTTCATGGGGGACATGTGGGATGTGAGGACAGCAAGCATTTCATTGGCAGTGCTGCATACTGGAGGAGTGTGCATTTCCAATACAGCCTGAGAAGGGTTTGATTAATACTGCCACAATATGTGGTGAAACTCTGGGCCTTGCACTTTCCTCTTTGGACACCTCAGCCTATATACTGGCTTGGGAGAAAGGCTGTGAGTGGGAGGAGGTCTTCTTGGAGAGCTGCTTCTCCTCAGCACACCAGGCACTGTGAGGGGCTTGTGTCCTGCTCCCACTACCTTTCCGGATGGTGGTTGCTGCAGCTTGTCATGGTGTCTGTTGGCAGCTGCACATCTCCTCCTCAGCTGCATCTTGTGCAGTGGCAGTGGCCACCAGATGCTAGTGCCTGGACCAGGCTGATACTACCTGTGCAGGTACCCATGGTTTAGTGGTGACATGGTGATTCTAGGTTAACAGTCGTATTTGATGATCTTAGAGGTTTCTTTCAACATTTATGATTCTGTCTTCCCCTGCTGCATCCTCCCTGGAAGCCTATCTCCTTTCTCTCCTGGGCTGGTGTTCTGTACGTCTCACCTACATGGAGCTGGGTCCTCAGGCCACAGGGCTGCCAGGCCGGGGAAGAAGGTCAGTATGCAGCAGTACACTAGCACAGCTCAACCAGCTGCCGCTGACACTTTCAGTCAAAGGCCATCACTTCACTTCTGACTGCAAACTAATTACTGCAGTTACTGCATGGCGGGTATCCAAATGAGTGGCTGGGGACAGGATGGGTTGGGGCAGGGGCTGTCCCCACACTGGCACCTGGAGATGTAGGATCCAGCTGCCCCAGGCAGGGGACCTTAGTTGGCACTGCCAGAGGTCCTTCCCAGGAAGATGCCAAGCACCCACTGAGTCTATAGGATGCTAACAGGACTGGGGTAGGGAGGGTGTGAGGTTGTCTTGGGGCACCCTCTGACGGGACCCAACATGCAGGGGAGGTTTGATTTTAGAAATGCTGCTGAGCAGTCATACTAAATGGGTGTTTGCATGGCTTCAACCAGTGAACAGTTTTTTCTGGGGTTATTTGACCCTTTGCCAGACAATCCCAGAGTCCTTTTTAGAATGGCTGGTATGCACTGGCACCATTCCCTCTCACTGCAAGGGTGCAGTGTTTACAGTGGGGAAACACTGAGGTCTCACAGGGGAGACACTTGGTTATAAAAGAGGCAAGGTCTGTCCAGGAAGCATCCATCTAGCTCGTTGGTCGCCAGGGATCCCAGCCATGCATTAAGGCCGGAGAAACAGTGAGCTGCAAGCAGCATCACATTTTGCTCTCCCCTTGAGTTGCAGCTTCTACATTTCAATTTCTTTTGGCTGTGGACAAGGTCAGAAGGTGTCACTGGTGCCCTGGTCAGTGGGAGCCATGGGAAGAAGAAGCCCTGTACAGGGAGCAGGGCACTGTGGGGGAAGACTTGGCTTTTGCCACGTCAACTTGGGCAGAACAGGAGAGAGAGGAGCAGGGGGCCAGGGTGTGCAGTCAGATGGGGAGCAATATTCACGCTGGGACACCCCCAGCAGGCTGCTGAAAGTGGCAAGGAGGAAAAATGATCTTTCCTTGCTCCGAAATCTGCCATTTTTAACTATAGTCCAACTATGGTTCCCACTTAGAAATCCCAGGCACGGCGAAGAAACCATGCATCTCAACCATGTTCCCAATGGTGTAGTATTGAACAAGATCAAATACTGGGATCTATCACTTGTTGTCTAGCAGATGCCCTGCCAGGGATGCCAACTGGAAATCCCCAGATTACCCTGATCTCCCCACAAACACTGAAGCATGGAACAGAATGACTTATTTTAAATAATAATGCTAATTTAACATTAGTTTTGATTTGTTACTGGTGGGAGATAGTATTGTGACACTCCTAACAAACTGAAATCTTCTTAGTCTTACAAAACTGAGATGGAAGGACAGAACATAGCTTTGCTCTGGTCTTCTGCAGACTGGTGGAAAATCTGCTGTTCATTTGACTATTTGCCCATTTTAGTGATTCTTTGAACAGTAAGGAAAAGCTTTTTAAAAAACCCCACCCACCACTCTTGTAGTGATGGCTTTTTAATTTTTTTTTTTCCAGGTTAGGAAAAAAAGCTGTAGGCATTCCAGAGGGAACAGTTTAAGTTGTTGATACAGCATCTCAGTGGGTTTTCTTCAGGTTTATGTTTCCAGAGTAGGTAAAGCCACTTGTTTGGTGAACAGGCTCTCCATAAAAAGCAGTTTCCACAGTGGCAGAGATAACATGGCACATACACAAATACTAGGATGCCTTCTAAGACCTGAACACTGAGTCTTGTACTACTGTAATTATGTTGAAAATATTGCTGAATTTGGAAAAGTAATCTGTAAATTAGATTTGTTGCTGCGGACCCACTGCCAGTGATTACCCTGGAACTTGTGCTGTGTCTGCAGAAGTTAGGGCCAACTTTGGCATTCCCTTCAGTGCACCTTGGCCTGAGCTTAGACTCTGATAACTTTGAGACTTTTTGGTGGATGTTTGTTGATAAAGCAGGATTGTGGTGCTGTGGCCAGATACTGGGAAGGACCAGGCCTTGTCCGCGGTGGTGTGCACTGGTACACACAGTGCAGGGCTTATTACTAGTTTTGCTGGGATATTGCAGGGCTGGGTTGACCAAACTCAGCACAGGTTCTCCCAGCAGCAGAGCAAGGCTCTGCTCAGGTCAGGGTATGCTGTTCAAAGTAATCATTACCCTTTGTGGATCCATTACGAGAATTTCATGAGATGTAGAAATACTGCTCTCCCCTACCCGTTGCGTCTACATCCTAACTGTGATAGAAATTCACCCAGGTATGTGCAAATACCTGCGTACAATACTTATGTCAAAGTATTATGCAACGATGGCTTTAGAAAAGTATAACTCTTTTTTGCAGTAGTTGAGAGTTTTTTCCAAAGCATTTAGCAACAAGCAGAACTGATACAGCCATACCAGCATCCATGACTGGGCAATTCCTGCATCTCTTCTGGATGCAGTAACATCTGTTTGCCACTGTGAATATATTGTGCGATCCTTTTTGTCCCAATTCCATGAATTTTGCAGATTTTCTGAGAGAGCTGGTTGAAATACAACCAAACTCATATTTGTTGGGATATTTCCTAATCGGCACTGAAACATGAGGGTATTATCTTTGTATCCTGGCTATGTGGAGAAAAGAAAGTGCAAGATACCACCCTTGGCTCCCCTGAGCTTTATATGAGTGTGTATACGCATGTATTTAGGGATCTTTTTTCCATATGATGTTTATCTCACAGGTTTACTTTAACTGATAAGATTTTATAGACCTGCTGTTTACGGCTGCATTGTAGACAAAAAGGTGATGATACAACCTCAGGGAATCAGACTCTACCCTTGGTCTTGTGAGGGGTGAGGGCAGAACTGAGCACAAACAGTATCCACAGAGCACTAAGGCTGAGCTGTCTTTCAAAGTAAGATGCTTCAGATTGTTCTAGTGAAAGTAATGAAAAGTCAAGGAAAAACAGAAGCAGGGGTTTCTTTTCCATGCTCAACCAAACCAAGCCTTTGGCTTTTAAGCTTAGGGCTGTATAACCTCTTCTCCCTCAACCCAGCTATCATGCCTTTGCGATGGCTGCTGATGACCTTGTTTCTCTTTGGCAGGCATGAATCATGCCTGTGCATATGTCAAGCTGCAGGACACAGCAAAGGAAGGAACGAAGGAAGGGAGGAAAGGTCTCTCTGCTGTAGGGCACTTCCTCACTTGGTTCGTCCTAGTCCCTTTCTGCTGGTATCCTATCTGGATGCACCTTTCCCCTGATAAAATAAAGGACTAAAAGCTCTGCAGCAGGTCTCCTTCCTTTGGGCACAGTGTCTGGGGTAGAAGTAACAAGGTGCACTGCGTTTTCAAAGGAAATCATGTGTCTGCCACTATTCATGAGCTACAAGGGTTAAGGAGATTAGCTGTTTCAATGGATTAGTAAGGGGCTCTGAGATCTGTTAGTCTCTGTGTGGCTAGATGTCTTGCAAGTGGATGTGTTGAGCATCTAAAAATAATTCAATTATTTGCGCAAAATATCTGTCAGGCATGTTTCCCTCAGGCAGGCATTTGCTTCCAGAGCACTGCTCTTGCAGAGCGAGGTCCCACCCGAAGAGAGATGGGAGCAGATCCCTGCCATGACTGGAGTGTCAAGCTGCCCGTTCCTCACTCCTCCTCCCTGCAAACCAAGGAGACTCTGCCCCCAGTGCTGTGTCAAGTGGTGGACCCTTTCCCCTAGACCCCTCTGCACCTCAACCACCCCTTTACTGTCTGTTCCTCAATGCTGATGACTGGGCAGGGTCACTGCCAGAAGCCCTCAGGCCTCGTGCCACCCCCCCTGGCACTGGTGCAACCGTGGGGAGCACGTGTGGGGACTCAGCCTTGGAGTAGGGCAGGCAAGCTGGTGAGGACAGGGTCTCCCTGCTTCTCTCCTGGCTGCTGGGGACATTTCTCAGTGGGAATAACTTGTGCCCAGACACCCAGTATTAGTCTTCTCCAGTGTCAGCGCAATAAAATCAGTGGCCCTGGGCAGCGTGAAATGAACTTTGGAGGCGTTCTGAAGCTTTGGCTGTAGGTTCTCCACCTGTTTCAATATATGAAAAATAATAAAATTTTTATAGATCCCTGAGGCATCTCTTAGGCAGGGGAGAATATTTCAGCTCTCTGTGCTGGTGTTACTCCTACCCACATGTAGTTGCTTGAGGTAGAGGTCCCTGTGGTGGTATCTGATCAGGGTTAGAGCTGTGGGGTAGCACACAGAGTGGGGAGCAGGAACTAGGGAAGGGGGTCAGAAGGCAGCAGGATCCTAGGATTCTGTCCTAATTTTTCCACTGAGCTCTTGAGCACACTGGCAAGTCACTTACTTCACTATGTCTCATTTTTGCTGTTTGTAAATGAGAACACGTTTCACCTCGCAGTGCTGCTGTGAAGCTTAATTAAGATTTGCAAAGTGCTTTGGTGCTGTATAAAAGCCAGTCACTTTAATTAATAAAATGAAATGGCTGCACACTCTTGGCTTCTTTGCTTACCTAGGTGTGAGCAAGCAGCAGTTAGTGTGATAATACAGTCGATATTCCACACAGTTCTGTTTTATAAATGTCCTGTTTTCCTGAAGGCACCTTGGGGTGCATTACTGACCTGTCAAGACTTGCCTGCTCCCAGACTCGTTATTACCTTTGGAAAGCAGGGATGAGGGCTCTCAGGTCTATCCCTCAGTGCCTGGCCCAGATCTCCAGCAGTTGCTCTGTCCAGTGTTACACAAGCCGATGTTGCTTCACTCTGCAGTGACCCAATATTGTCACATGCTGGCCCAATAAGAGCAACACAGAGACCAACAGCCCAACATTTTTGGCCACTCTAGATCCAGATCTGAGCATCCTTGCTCTGAAATCAGGAATCAAAACATAAGATCTGCAGTCTCTTTGAGTCTCCAGTAGGTTTGACTCTGCATCTGGAAGATGCACTGTGGTGATCTCTGTGAGGTCTCTGCTCTCTGAGTGACAGAGGCTAGGTTGTTCGAAGAGGAGTCCTAAATAAATGTAGGTGAGAGGAAGAATCTGCATGAGTGCCATTGGTTTCTGGGCAGGTATCCCAGATGAAAGCTGGTGGAAAGAGCCCTCTGACAGACTCTTCTTGGAGTTATTCATAGCCTGACTTTGCCCAAACTCTTGTCTGGTGTAGACACTGGGGACAACACTGCTTCTTCTCTTTCTTTTTTGTTTGTTTGTGGAAATTGAATGCTCTTCAATTGAACCCTTGTGAGGTTGTAACGATTAAACTCCAACCAGCAACTAAACCCCACATAGCTACTCTCTCTCTCTCCCCTCAGTGGGGTGGGAGAGAGAATCAGAAGGCTAAAAGTGAGAAAACTGATGGGTTGAGATAAAGGCAGTGTAGTAGAAAAGCAAAACCACGGGTGCAAGCAAAACAAAATAAGTAATTGATTCACCACTTCCCATGGGCAGGCAGGTGTTCAGCCCTTTCCAGGAAAGCAGGCCTTGCTCACATGTAATGGTTGCTTGGGAAGACAAATGCTATCTTTTGGAATGTCTCCCCTTTCCTCCTTCTTCCGTCTTTACAGGCCAAGCATGATGCCATATGATATGAAATATCCTTGTGGTCAGTTGGGATCAACTGTCCCAGCTGTGTTCCCTCACAACTCCTTGAACACCCCTAGCCCACTGGCTGGTTGGGTGATTTGAGAAGCTGAAAAGGCCTGTTTTCAGCACAAGTCCGAAACACAACCCCATAGTAGCTACCGTGAAGAAAGTGAATTCTATCCCAGGCAAGGGATAACCAAGATAGGCACATATAGCTCCTTTCCTGTGGCTTGGACCCGTCCCTTCCTTCACACTGAGAAGGGTAAAGCAGCAGCGGAGCCCCATCTGTTTGCTGTTGTCTTTCAGCCCTTCCATCTGAGTGTAACTACAGCGTTGGTGGGTCTATACCATTAAGACCTCAGACTGTAATTTTTCTCTTCTGCTGTTGATTCCAATCCTCAAATATTAGGCCAAACGGACGGTTTTCTGAATATGGAAGTTTCCCACCACCCTGTCCAAGGCCATATCTATGGAGACAATCTGGTTTGATGGATCCAGGGTCCTTCTGCCTCATCCTCCCTTTATTTCCTCGTCACCCTGGCCTCCTGGGCAGGAAAATGGAGGACAGAAGATGCTCTGCCTAATATTCACTCCCCCCCCCGGATGGTTCTCATCCTTCACCCATCAGTAGGTGATGCAGCAGCCAAAGGCATTTCAGTCTGGCACACCAGCACATCCTCTCCTCAAGGAAACAGTGTGGGCAGGCAGGAGATCCCGTGTCTCCCGGTGAGGATGATGTTTGAGCATGTAGGTACCAGTGTTGGTACACTCTGTTAGTGTGTGTTGCTGTGTATATCTCCACACCTATCATTTGTACTGTAGAGAAGCACTGCCTCCTATCTGGAAGACTGCAGCACAGGGATGAGTAGGCGTATGTGTAGGTGACTGCTTTTTATGAGCTGCCAAAGGTTCGTACGTGCAACCTGCTGGGGTGCTTGTACTTGAAAACCAGGCGCACCTCTCTCTGTTTTCCACCCCAACCCTCTGGGTCAGAGTTTTCTGGGTGATTTCTTAGCAATCACCTCTGTGCTGGACTAAAACTAACCTTTGGCTTCTGAACTACAGTTCAGGCTTCTAATCAGAAATCCGTATCATCTTTCTGCCCTTGCAGAATATGAGTAAGTCAAAGCACAGGCGGCAGTGAAGGATCTGGGTGCGTATGGGCTCTCATATTGCTTCTTACTCATGTCTGTATGACCCTGCTTAGTATGCTGTCCAGAATGTAATGGGTTAGCATAGTAGCAAATACTGGAGAGTCACAAGATCAAATTAAACTACATGCCGCTGACAGATTTGATTTCAGGAGTGAATTTACAGCAGGGACTGGATATGTAGAGTTGAATTCTGAGACCAAAATGAATTTCAAAAGTATAATTGGGATCTTTAAAGACTGATGTGAATATTTTTATGTTTTATGTAACCATTTCCACTAGTAGTGATCACAGAATCATAGAATGTTTGGGTTGGAAGGGTCCTTAAATATCACTCCTGATGTTCAAAGCCCCATCCAACCTGGCCTTGAAGACTTCCAGGGACAGGATACCCACCACTTCTCTGGGCAACCTGTTCCAATGTCTCACAGTCGTCACAGTAAAGAAACTCTTCCTAACATCTAATCTAAATCTCTCCTCTTTCAATTTAAAGCCATTCCCCCTTGTGCTATCTCTATCTGCTTGTGTAAAAAGTCACTCTCCCTCTTTTGTCTAGCCCCCCTCTAAGTACTGTAAGGCCACAGTAAGATCTCCCCAGAGCCTTCTCTTCTCCAAGCTGAACAACCCCAGCTTTCTCAACTTGTCATAATATGTTGTTGCTTAAATTTAAAAGAGTCATCAACAGTCAGATCTAGCACAGATAGCTCTTAAACAGGTTATTGCTTTTTGCAAATCTGAATGCTAATACTTGATTAACCTTGTGGCTTGAACACCAAGGAACAAATGTTGTTTCTTTAAAAATGTATGCAAGCTAGGGATCTACCTAATGTCTCTACTGTGGTTTGCACCAGATTTTAACCCCATTTTAATTAAACCACTACAATTTCTTGCATGGTCAAAGTCAGTAAGAATGAGTACAAACTACTTGAAAGTAGTATGTGTAATTCAGGGTTGAATATTTCCTTAAATTGATGTTACGAGGCTGTTGACACTTACTATGCAAGATACAAAAGCAGTGTGCTGTCCTGGTGACATCTCTATTGGTGAGTAGGTGAGTGGCCAGAAAAGACCACCTTGTTTGCCAGCCCAGAGAGGAGGTGAAACCATGGAAGTCCAGTGAGAGGGGTTAACTCTTTTTAGAGACATCCAGACCTCATAGGAGACATCCTGAGAGGTAGGCAAAAAGCCACACCACCTTTGTCATTGATGGGTCAGAGTTCAGCCCACTTTCTCTCAGAAATATCCTCATTAGAGGACCAGTGATGCACAGTGACTGAGCTGTGATGGAAATGCAGTGGAGGCCTCATTATTGCAGGACTGGCTGGTACCATACAAAGCAAACCTTGATTTTGGTCCTTATTCGTTAGTGCTGCTCAGTCTGAAAAGAACCACTGACTATGGCTGAAGTCAGTGTCATAAAGGCATGGGACATGCTCCTGGCTTCCGAACAAAGACAGGGTGCCCCAAAGGAGATCATAAAGGATTTGATTAAAAGCATAGCCAGAATTTGAAGTGTTTAAATGAGTTCAGGCCTCTTCATAAAGGCTGAGGGTAGAACTTCACTTCAAGAGGCTTGCAATTGCCAGGATGATGCTGAACACGATCCACACACTGTGAAAACAGCATTAGTCTACTTAGCCTTTTCACTGTCCAAGAGTGGAAATGCAAAGAGCAATGAAAAGTTGAAAAGCTAAAGAAACTCCTTTGAAATCTCAGGAGTGGGATTCAGTTCAGATGCTAGCAACAAAAGTTCAGAGAGAATTTTTTGCCTTGCTGTAACATTTTACTCATGGGAACATTGTCTGAGAAACTCAAAAAACATCATTCATTCACTGACAGATTTTGACTTCTCAGAAATACTGTGTGACTGTCCCACCATCACTTGGAAGGCCCTGTGAGCAGGAGGAAAGTGGCTCATCTGTCTGGCAGCTGCAGAGTGGAACGTGCAGCGAGGCTCCTGCAGGCTGCCTGTGGTCTGGACCAGCTCTCTATGTACACCCTGGCCCAGACAGAGCGATTTTGATAGGTGTGTTGGCTGCATTAGAGGGCCTGCCTCCTTTTAAGGCAATTTTTTGCCAAATCTGGGGTGTCCCATCTTAGTTGCAAAGCTGTGAGCAGCGAGGCCATGGGAGCGGGAGCATTTTCATGATCGGGGAGTTGCGGGGCTGCTGACTCACTGTGCATGCCAGCGGCACTGCTCTGCCATCCTCAGCATGGAGGGGGAGGGAGATGGGGCCACTGCAAAGATTGGTTGAGAGATAAGGTCACCTATTGCCTCAGGTCACCAAAGCGACATAGCTGGGATTTTCACTGTGCTGTTTGCCCACAGTGCAAGGAAGGAAACAAAACTCTTTACATGCTACCCACGGATAGATTCCCTTCGTAACAGCCCTAATGTCATTCAGAGGCCTGATTTAAAACTACTTGTATCAGGAAGGAATCCGAGAACTGATTATTGTTGATCTGACCTGTTTTGGTGTGCCAGGTGAGATTAGCCCACTTAGCAGGTTGTGCTTAGGCGCTTGAAGTGTTTTGCACTGCATTTGGAACATTATCTCATTTGTGTCCTCTCCTCCGGCAAGAGGCATATCCCACTCTAATCCCATGCTCAGGATCAATAACGTGTTACATTGATGCTTGTGCTTAAATTCTCCACAGGCTTGAACTGTAACTGCCAAGGTGCTGTATCGTTTGCTTTGTCAGGCACAGCCCATGCCAGGCAGGAATGACATCCCACCGGATGAACGGACCTGCCCAGACATTGCCCCTTCCCTCTCTAAATGCAGGGTACCCTTCTGTGGCAAACAGGACCACACAGCAGCAAGTACCCTAAAAAAGAAAAACACTAAACCCATAAAGACAAAAGTCTGTGCTGCACCCAGAGCCTGGCCTGCTGCACCCAGAGTTGGCAGGGAGGATGGGAGTGTTAATAAACCACACGCGACAAGGGTTAGTCACGTTGCATAATGCAGAGCTAGAAGACGCTCGCAGACCCTGAATAGATGAAGACTGCTACATGGACTTTCTGGCCCTGAAGTTAAGGAAATGTAGGAGGCCTTGTTTTTACAAGATTTCAGGTCGACTTTTTCTATAAGAAGTGCATCTATGCAACATAACCCTGTAAGGAAGCTCTTCAAAGTGAGCTGAAAATGAAGGGGGTTTGGGAATTCTTGTTCTTTTGCTTTTGAAAATCATTCACCTAGGGTGGCAACTGGGGATTTCCTTGTGTTGATCTTCTTGACAATTTTAGCCTCCCCCATCACCTTCCTCTCCTCTTCCAGCCTCTCAGCTCTTGACCCCATTTCTTCCCTGAGGTAAATACAATGCTAGGGCTAATTATCCAAAATGGAAACATTAGTGAACATCATAGGTAGAGTATGAGTTGAAAATCTCAGTGCAGTGGGCACAGCTGCCTGGTTAGATCACCCTGCCCAACACGATGCTTACACTGTTTGCTTGCTTTCTTCACAGACCCTTTGATAGATGAGTTGCAGTGCTCATTACATGATTTGTAGTTCTGTCTGCATTTTTGTGGCTTCATCTACCCATCTCAAATCAGCCATCAAAAGAAGCTTTGGGAGAGCCTAGTTCAGGCAAGCAGGCTAAGGTTCTCTTTTAGCCCAGCTGGTCAAAAATAGTCTTGGGAAACTGTGAATCTTGGATGGGAGTAAAAATATCATGGCAGGTCTGTTTTTAAAGTGACAGATGTTTTGCTATTGCAACAGCAACTGATCTGGCGACCACGTAGGGATGCTCTGCAGGCCACTGGTGCCCACAGACCATGGTCTAAGAGCCACTGGCTGCCACACTGTAAGCTGGCCTTCGTGTTCTTTCACTCACTGAAATATTTAACATCCTTTTACCATTTTGCATTGGCTGTTCTACTTCAAGATCCCAGGAGTGCAAGGTTTGACTTTTCTCTCAACAATTTTTGCCTTTATAATGATCAGGGTGTATTTTCCTTTCAGAACAGAGGGATAGGAAGTCATTTCCCTTAATCTGCTTGTGGAAGTTCAACCAGTGGTTTAATCCGTCTCAGAACAGGGGTCACCAATCCTCTTTTCTCTGTGGTCATATCATTGAATCAGGGGAGCAGGGAGGAAACCGTTCCCTGAGTTTATCCAGTGGGATAGCAAGCATTTTCAGGATGGAAGGAGGTAGGTACCAGTGTGTTAATTAAAACATGCAAGCCAGTGCAACCAAGTTCACAGGCAGAGACATTATTACCATCATCAGCTTGAGTCTTAACAACCATTGCACGTGTCTCAAAAACAGCATCAGCTTGCACATACTCTGCTTGTAATAGTGTTTTCTCATGGTATTCCGAGCACGTGGCACCATTTTGGGGCCATTTCTGGTTTGTTGTGCTCTCTGGAGAATGATTATTCCATTGGAGGGAGGAATCTCACACTGCTCATTTCACTTTTTAGCACCCTGTTTGTTCACAGTTTTCACAGAATCGCAGAGTGGCTGAGACTGGAAGGGACCTCCAGAGGTCATCTGGTCCAATCCCCCTTCTCAGGGAGGGCTGGCTAGAGCCAGTTACACTGGTACTTGTCCAGGCATCTTTTGACTGTCTCCAAGGATGTAAACTACACAACCTTCTCGGTCACCCTCATAAAAAACTGTTTCCTGACGTTCACAAGGAACCTCCTCTGTATTAGTTTGTACTCATCGCCTCACATACTCTTACTGGGCATCACTGACAAGAATCTGGCTTCATCCTCCTTGCAACTTCACTTTAGGTATTTATATGCATTGAAGATGTCTCTGAGCCTTTTCTTCTCCAGGCTGAATGGTCCTAACTTGATTAACCTTTCCAAATAGGAGAGGGTGCTCCAGTCCCTCAGCTGGGGTGAGATCAAGTGCTACATGCTTCAGCCCTCGCTTCCACTGCCACAGGAGTCACAAGGGCAGCTGCAGTGGTGTAGGCACCAGCTAGGTCCTGACATCAAGGAAATCCTCCATCCAGGGCTGGCAGGAATTGTGTATACCTTAGTGAGTAGTCTGGAGAAGCTAAAGCCAAAGTTCTCAAGCAGAAGTAACAAGACCACTATAAATAGGAAAAGGAAGTGAGAGCTGTGTCTTTGTAGCATCTTGGGTGGGGGGCAGCTGGGGTGCATAAAGGATAAAACCTCTGTTTTAAGTGTTTAGTTCTGTACACATCCGTGCTGTGACTGCAACTTGTAAAAGGAGACCTGAGATTTTTAGAACGGTTTCAGTAACTTGGAAGGCAGTACTGTAAATAATTTTTTTTGCATATTTACATGTAGCTTTAGCCTGTGAGGAACCTTGTGCAGCATGTGGCTAGCAGTCTCTAATCTACCTGGTGATAGCCAACACAAGGAGCTTGACACTACCTGTAGCTATAGCGGTGATTGCAGTACAGATCCAGCCCTCAGCATGCAAACCTGAAAATATTGGCCTGTCTACCCATACGTAAATCTCAGTGCATATATTTATTTCTGTCAAGAACTAAATTAAATAGAAATGGATGGTTTGCCAGGGCTATAAAAATGTCAGGTCTTCCGAAGAGCCCCATCTCTGCAAGAGCATTTGAAATATTGCATAAATATTGGAGGGGATTAAAGCCAAATGAGAAGATACCAGACAGAGCAATAAACTCAGCTTTGCAGCCCATTTTGTCAGGGCTTAGAAGAAAAGAGACTGCAGATCCATGTTGCGTCAAACAAGTTACTCTTAGGGAGCATGGCAGGCTCCTTGTGTGTATGGAAGAGTTGACACAGCTTCACTACTTTTATGTGAATTTTTTTTTCCCTCCCACTGAGCTTAACAGACAGGGTCTCTTTCATGAGTTCATGCTCAGTGTCTTCAGAAAATGGCATTAAAGCAGGGGGTGGGTTTCTAACATAGGGTAGGAAGTGAGTGTGGCACACTAGCAGTCATGTGGGAGCTAGTACAAGTCCTCAGGAATGTCTTCTTTAGGGCTTCCAGCTAATGAGTTTCCTTTTGACAACTTAGATTCATAGTGCCCCTTTTAACTTGAGCACTTAGATTGAATAACAAAACCCAAATGGAACAAAAGCAAACCTTCCCCCTGGTCCCTAGCCCCAGGATTGAGCTGGCTGAGATAAGAAAACATGGTGACAGCAAGGTATTTGCATAGACCAAATCCTGTTTCTGATTCAGCCTGTAGGTTTTCTGCTGTTGCTGCTTTAGTCTTTGTCTTATGTTTCCTTCTCTTCCATCACAGAGGTTATTTTTTCTTTCCTCTCACAAAACAATAGCTAATAGGGCTCTGCTGCCTATAAATCTCTCCATTTTGGGTAATAAGATGAGGCTTAGTTTAGGCACCATCTCTTAACTACCTTGTGCAGAAGACAGGCTTTTATCCAAAACATACACTACACATCTGTCACCCTTGGTGCTTCTGGCAGGCTGTTCCCTAGTGGTGATCAGGATTCAGATTGAGAGAATCACTTATGCATGAGCTGCAGACCAGGGTCACTTGTTAAACGTGCTTGAACAGGAGCTTCATCTCTATCTCATTCTCTAAAATCCAGAGTATGGGAGGGGGGAAAAAAGAAGTGTGATGATTTTATTCTTTCTCTTTCCTCTCCTGTTCCGTGACCCAAATGCAACAACAGCCTGCAAGGAGGGTGTAATCTACTACTGACTTCTCTTTGCAACCAGCGCACCAGATTGTGTACCTATTCTTAAGACAAAGTAACAGGAAAAAAAATTCTTTCTGTCTTTGGGTGTAGTCTTGTCTTATGAGCTCTTGTAAATCAAACCAAATACAAGGCAAAGTTTGACTCCTTGCCCACACATTACTAGTGTTTGAAAAGCAGTGAAGAGATGCATTTGCAAGTGATTTAAAACCATAGCATATTTTCCAAGTCTTGGGCCCAGTTCTGAGTGTTCCACACAAGAAGCAGACAACCTAGTTCTCAGCTGATAGGTGTAAAAACATGCCTGTTCAACAAGTTCAGCTCTAACACCAGGTTTCTGTCCAGGAGCCAATGTGATCTTGCTCGAAGGAGTTTACTCCTGGTGCAGCCATGGGGAGCTACACATGCTTCTGATTTATGAGGTGGTAGCTTTAGCCACCAAAATCTATCTGGACAATCTGGTTGAAGGCATCAGACCCTGCCAGTGTTCGGGCATCCTTTTCCATCCCTAGCTTCCATCTATGGCAGTCCCTGTTTAAGGAAGGATCTTCTCCCCAGACAGGAGCCGGTAGCCAGTAGCTCTGTGGTGCTCACTGGACACTGTGAATGGGAGCCACAGCTCCTACCTTAATTCTTCCTTTGATTTCTGTCTCATTGTCATGCTGCAAAGGTAAATGCATGAAAGTGTGCGAGATGTTAGGACATGAGGGGTCCCGTAAGAGACTAGATTGCTAGAAATGGCTGTGGCCTCCCTAATCATAGCAAGCCTCTAAGTGCTGCCAGCAAGCCTCATAATTGATAATGAGCAGAGGTTTTAGGGTCTGTGGCTTTATCATTCTTGACGGATCTGCTGAATTCTTGGTTTGTGAGAGCTGGGGACGCAGCAGGGCTCCTGAAATGGACTAAGGAGTTGAGCTGACCGCAGCCTTCATTCAGGTTATGTGCCACATGTCCCTGTCTCAGTGTCATGCTGCTGGACACCCTCCTGCCAGCAGAGAGAGAAGGTCTGTGAAAGTCAAACCTTTCTCCTCTTGACAGCTTCATCTCCCTTACAGGAAGCTCCCTGCCTGTCTCTACAGCATTGGCTAGTCCCATGTGGGTCCTCCTGAGAATCCAGAGAACCTTGCAAAGGAGCTCCTGGGAGTGAAGGCAGAAAGGGTGGGAAGGAAGAAAAATGGGGCTGGTGTCCAGGAAGACTGCCTGGCTAAGAGCATCCCTAAGGAAAAATCCTGGAGAGAACACAAAAAAGCGTGGAGGATTGTCTGAGGCCAGGTGGCTGAGCTGCTTGGTGAGGTGGCAACCTGCCAGAATTCTCTGCCTCACAGTGAGGTGTGAAAACAACCCATGTGCAAAGCCTGTGAGAGTTGCTTTGGGGCCAAGAAAGGTGTTATCTTATTTTGTATATGTAGTAAAGCAAAATTTCCAGTCCGTCTGGGAATGACAGTGCTGACAGCATGGCTGGAGGAAGGCAGGCAGGAGAGGTGGTGCTTTGGGATGCCCCCTCTGGGGCACCTTCTCTGCTCTCATCTTCCAGGGCAGTGCCACCCTGGGCTCTGAATGGGATTCTCTCTGATGGCTTACATGGTTTCAGTTCCTGCAGTGTGACTGCTCATCTCCAAGCATACTGTGCTTTTCAGATGTCCTTGACAGACTCACCTGGGCTCTTGCTCTTTGCAACAGACCAGGAGCACCTTTGTATTTCTTAAAGGCTCACAACCGTCCTTGCTGTGAGACTGAGGTCAGTTTTACACACGTTTTTCTCAGGCAGGCTCTCCTCAGTCTCGGTGAGGACTAAACAGATGTTCAAGAACCTTCTTAAGGGTTTGGTCTATTAAGTTTCGTGTCTTGGCATTTCCTGAAAGTTAACATTTGTTTCACCAGGTTGTATGAATTTGTGTAGCAAGGCAGGTAGTTATAGAGCAGGTCATCTGTGTGCTGCCTTCCCTATGACTGGAGCTACAATACGGTGCAATAATGGTATTGTTGCAGAAAATATTGTTGGTTTCATCTTAGGTTGTCTGAAGGCAGAGCTGTGGTGGAGAGCTCAAGTGTTTCC
The DNA here is from genome assembly GCF_003031625.1 of Empidonax traillii. Lineage (NCBI taxonomy): Eukaryota > Metazoa > Chordata > Aves > Passeriformes > Tyrannidae > Empidonax > Empidonax traillii. The sequence continues at coordinate 1,903,262 of NW_020955249.1, forward strand.
AGAAGTTGATGAGGATGCCTTCTTATTGCTTTCTTACTTTTAAGAAAGAAGTTAATTAGCTATTTATGTTGTTGCAAACTGTGATGGCCTAAGGATATAAGTCTCTAGGGAGAGCAAACATGAGCCCAGTTGATTGGTATGAATTCTCAGGAAAAGACAATTTGAGGCAATGCAAACCTTTTTATACAGGCTCAAACAGAAATCCCAGTTTTGAAATGGAGTACATTTTGGGTAAAAAGTCCCTTATGTTCAAAAGCTCATAGAGCAATATTAGCTACTATAGCTCCTTAAAAACCTTGCTTCTATTTATTTACGCATTTCAAATGTTCTCTCCCTCATAATAATGAATTGTCTTGAAATATTAATGAGTTCATGCTTATGACATGCTTCAGAGGCAAGGGAGCGCTTGTTCCCAATATACAAGTGGAGAAAGAAGTGACTTTCTTGCAGGAGAACACTGCAGAGAGGCAGAGCAAGGACTGCATGGTGGCATCTCCAGTACTGTAGTTCCTTTGATTAGGAAATCTATGTTAAGCTGAGGAGCTTGAAATGCAAAACCACAGCCAAGCAGCCTTGTGACATGAGGGGCAGGAAGGAAGGAAGGGGAATACCTGACAGACAGTATTTTCTTTCCACTTTGATGACCGCAGGTGGTGAGGACTGGGACTGCTGCAGTGCTGGAGATATCACTACCTTAGCAAGCGGCAATGGCCGGTTTTCTGCATGGGTCCCTTAAATTTTCCTGGTGGCTATGACATCTTAATTTGTGGCAATGATTATAGTTCTGTGTAGTTTAACACGGGCCATGTTTCATCCTAACAGCAGGCACTTTCCATGGGGCAGAGAGATGATTTTCTATTATAGTTTGTGAAATGCCTCATGTTGTGTTTCAGTGAGCTTATAACAGGACAATGAACCTGGTTTAACAGGAGAGACATAACAGATGGGAGCTAATGTATAGAAAATCAGCTTATGTAAGGGTTCGGTGCCTCCAAGTGATGACTTTTTACGTCAATAGGAATGGCTCATTGTAGAGTACTGGGCAGATGCTTGGAACTGAAGGATGTCTGAGTACAAGGACCTGAGCTGAAAGAAGTAGAAACCAGTGATTTTTGAT
>NW_020955249.1:1904652-1906287 GCF_003031625.1 Empidonax traillii
AACAGATGGGAGCTAATGTATAGAAAATCAGCTTATGTAAGGGTTCGGTGCCTCCAAGTGATGACTTTTTACGTCAATAGGAATGGCTCATTGTAGAGTACTGGGCAGATGCTTGGAACTGAAGGATGTCTGAGTACAAGGACCTGAGCTGAAAGAAGTAGAAACCAGTGATTTTTGATTTTTAAATTCTGATATATTGGGTTCAAACCATGTTTGGGCATGTGACTGGGATGCTTTATTTTAGGGGTGCCTTATTTTAGAGACACCTGATTTTTGCCAGAATTTTCACTAATAAGGTGCAGTTCTGAGGGTCTTGATTTATAAATTCCCAGTGCCAAATATGTAGATTTGAGAAGAGGTTGGGCATTCCCTTTTCCCATGATATTTTATCATGCCTCAGTTTCTCATGACTGAAGGGAAAATGTTAGTATTTACCTTTATTTTTTGAGTTGCATTCATTCTTTTTAGTTCTTAGATAGGAAGTAGTGTTCCAGTACAAGGAAATGTATTACTGTGTGAAGGAAATAAGGAGGAATTCCTGGAAAAAAATCTGCATCTTGGAAAAATACTGTATCTTTATAAAAGAAACAGAGACTTTAGTCTGTGGCACTCTAAGTATTTTCCAGTGAAGGTGTCACCCTCTGAATAGCAAATTTAATCTGACTAGTAATAGGCTAGCTTGTCCAAGGTATTTTCCACATTTCACAGAAATAATCCATGGATCCATAAACACCTGTCAGCCACAGAACAGCCACTGCTGATCTAGTACTTAGAGCTGTGCACACCAAAATGGGATTTTGGCTGGTCCTTACTCTTGCACACATTGTAGGAGGATTGCTATGGAGGACAGGAGTCAGTAATCTCAGTTTTATTCTTCTTTGAAAAGCCAGGCTTGCAACACTTTTTTATCCCAGATTTTTCATCTACAGTGGCTTTTTTTCCGTGTGTTTAGCCCCCACCCCCACAGTGGCATAGAGGACATCATCCATGAAACATAAACCACTTCCTCCATGACCTTAGCTGTCACCAGGTCTCCTGACTGTACCAGCCAGTTCTACCACTGCATTTTGTGAACTCTGGCAGAAGCCCGTTTTTTACTGAAAAAGTTGTTTATAGTATTGGTAGACTGAAACAGTCCTCTTGATTTATCCCTGTTTTAACATTTCTGCCTGTGGGTGATTGAGTTTAATTAAGGTTGACTAGTAAATATTTATTCTCATGGCAGAAATAGGCCCAGGTTTGTCTGTTAAAAATACTACAGAGCTTGCCTCTTTCACTGCACTTAACTGAACCAAACACTGCACAATTTTATTAATATCAGCAAGGGAAAAAAACCTCAAACCCCACCGCCACAAGCTTTTAACTGTGCAGCTCTCCCCCAGCTGAGGAGCACCTCTCCCCCCAAGCATCCCTGTCCCCTGCATCCCGGTCCCTGCCGAAGTGAAACCCGTTGCCATGGAAGCCTCATTAAATCTGCATATCGCCTGGCCGGGGCTGCAGGGGCTGCGGCTGTATTTTTAGCCGGCGGCGGTTGCGTAAGGGGGGCGGGATGGGACCGGGATGTGCCTTATATCTCGCTTTGATGGAAATCTGCCAGAAACTGGCCGAAAGACATGTCCTGCTCAGGAAAGCTCA
>NW_020955249.1:1907398-1943281 GCF_003031625.1 Empidonax traillii
TCTTGGCTCAAAACATGGGGCTGCTCTCTCTCTCTCTCTCTCAGCACTGAATCTCAGCAGTACTAAATGTTCCAAAGATCAGATTTTTATCCTGAATTACACCTGGGCAATCTTTCAGTCTTCAGTGGGTCTCACAGATGGCCAAGAGAGCCTTGTTTAGCCTGCAAAACTGTTACTACTTGTGCTGAGGCATGAGAAGGAAGGAGTCCAGCTTGACTGTAAGTGAATAACTCTTGCCTCTAATAAAAGTCATATCTTTTGTTGGAGGCTGTGAAAATTTGATCTGGAGCAGTTGGGCTAAAATTAAATAGAACCTCATGCTGCTATCCTGTACAGTCACACTCTGTCAGAGCGGAGTCATATGTGAAGCTCCAAGGGCTAGTAGGGACTGTTACTATCATTGCTTTTTAAAGAGATGGTAATATCATTAGAAGCTGGTTTTGTCCTTTTTCCAGTCACAGCTCTCCAAATGCCTGCTTCTGCAGGAGGCACCAACCGGTAAATAAACATTTTAAATGAACAAACAAGAAAGAAAACAAAAACAAGGGTGAAAAACAAAAAAAACCCAAACCAAAAACCAAACCCAAACCAAAAAAAAAAACACCAACACCCCCCAAAAGCCAAACCACCAAACACAGGATTATTTCTAATTTGCTGGAAATGGGATGTGACCTGATTCTCTGTAGGCAAGTATGCCTGACAGAGCCAGCTTTTGCAGCTGCAGGCTGTCTCTGCTGTAGACCATCTCTAAGTCCTTCATGGGGAGTTATTTCCAGCTTCAAGGCTGGCTCCACAGACCTTTCTCAACACTAGAATAATGAAAAAATCAGTGCCTATGGTTTGCAGGGGTTCACAGACTCTCCCCTACAGTTGTAGGAAATGCAATTCACCTTCAGTTTTGCTATGAGATTAGGGCAAGTGATGTTTTGCCCAGGCAGCCTTATTTCTCCTGGTTCAGTGTCATGATCATGAGTCTTGCACAGGTCAAATGAAAGGAAAGTAGGCTTTTCAGACTACTTCAGAAAGCCCTACATGACTTCCTCTAACTCATGCTCAGGGCCTGGCTGTGGGTTCAAAAACCCAAGCTGTGAGCTCCTGCTTGGCAGCGCCCACCGATCCAGGAGGGCACACATAGGTACCTGGAGGGCCCAGGGCACTCCTCTTTGGGCACTTGCAGCCTCTGTGCGCCAGCGATGCTGCTGCAGATGGGTCACCGGACAGAAATAGGCTGCTGTGCTGCAGCTCAGAGCCAATGCTGCGCCACTTTGGCAGCAGCCCCGGGTGTGAGGAGTGTGCCCTGGAAGCAGGGAGGCCGGGTGCATGCCCAGGGAGCAGCCGGGCAGTGGGGGCTCTGTCTTGAGTATTTCATTCCTGTCTGCTCCAGCTGATTGCTGCCAATGAAACCAAGCAAGGCTTTGATATCCTCTGTGCTTCAGCTCTGCCTCTGGGGAGCAAAGACAAATGCAGTCTACCCACAGGTGAGAGGCCAGGGAAGAGCTTCAGATCAATGAGGTGCATGTTCAGATCCAATCTGTGAGTGATCAGCATCAGTTTGCAGGGCTCTTAACATATAGAGTTTATTTCTCAATATGCAATTTACTCCACCGCCTTTCTAAGGTGGCAAAGGAAGCATGGGGCAATGTGATGGCATGGAGCAAGGGACAACGTTTGAAAACTAGGATAAGCCACTGATAAACATAGACAGACACCCTGGTAAACAGACAGACAGAGCAGAAGGCTCCCGCTCCTGACAGTCTCCCTGGCGTATAGCAGTTTCCTTGTAAGAGCACTGACACTCACTGCAGGGCACATGTGCAGCGAGCTGGAAGAAGGCAGGCTCTGGAGGAGAGAGGAAGCAATGCTCAGGCACCAATGGCATTGCAACTGAATTATGTTCTGGCTGGCCAGAGAGCTGGGATGGGACCTTCCTTCAGAAAAAGATCAAAATCAGCTCAAAAGAACTCAAGCACATATTTTTCTTTTTTCTTTTCAGAAGCTCTTTATCTTGGGACTTCAAGTCCTGAAAAGTTTTCCAAGTCCCATAGTGGGCATAACTCTTGATGGATTCAGGGAGTTACATTTTTAAGGTGAGAGGTCTAGGAGGGCAAAGAGGGAGGCCATTAAACAGCACCCCAAGGGATTGAGGTTTTAGCCTTCAGAGCAGATGTGTCATGTTGCTAAACCCCTGAAGATACATTTATTGATGCTGGGTGAAGGGTGCTGCACCTGCCACCAAACTGAGTGTCACACCAGGGCTCAGAGAATGATAGTTTTTTCTTATCAGTTGAAGTTCTAACCAGATGGAGAGAAGTGTGTGAGACCAGCCTGCAAAGAGAGATTGATACATGCCAGGGGGCATCTGGACTGTGGCTTGTGCTTTGCCAGGACAGGTCAAGTCATACAGTTTTCAGTGGTGCAATCAAAACTTGGAAGGGAGAAGACAGGCCATAATTCATTAAGTTCTGAGGTGTTGAGGGTGTTGTAATAGGAGGGCTTAGATAGCAAGAAGGGGAACAAGAGTTGAGGAGCATGTTGGAATGAGGGTAGGGCAAGCTTTTAGGATGAGTAAAGGGCCTTGGGAGGCATATAGCAGCCCATCTCTTTGGGAATTAAAGCTGGGTCATTAAGCAAGGCTTGAAGGTTGCCCTGCTCCCAAGGCATGAGCTCCTTGAAACTAAGAAAATGGCCCTGTTTGGTTTTTCCAGGGTGTTTTTATTCTATATGAAATAGAAATATAACAGCCCCAAAGAGCAAAATGAAATGGTGTAAACTGAGTATCCTCTGTCCTGTTTTCAGTGCTACAGAAGAGAAGTGTGAGTACGATCAAATACACAGGACCTTGTATAATGATGCAGTATCTTGGCTCTGTGGAAACGGTTGGATATGCAACTTTGATGTTGCTGTGGCAATTTGGTGTGCTGTCCCTTATCTCGGTCACAAGAAGCCTATGACCAGAGCCAAAGCACCCCAGCTCCAGCTCCTTTTGTTCCTATATAATAATTGTATCTGCGGTGTGCAGAGCAGGCTCGTTTCAGGCTGGCAGCTGCACAGCGTTGTTTGCAGCTCATTAATTTCCTACGGATTGCTGCCTTGCTGCTTTGGATGTAGTGCAACTCCAGTGGCTGGGCTGAGTGCTGTCCTGCAGAGCTAAAAGCACTGTCTGCTTGGGTTTGTGGGAAGAGCAGAGCGAGGTAGGGGGCAGAGGGACTTATGAGGCGGGTATCCAGAGACATTTGTGATGAGAAAATTGGTTTCACTCCCCAACCTTTTTTATGTGCTTTGAGCACTGAAATCTGTCATTTCAGTCATGTGCAGGAGCCAGAAAGGAGTGGGGTGTTCCCATGCTGGGAACTGGGGGGACTGTCCTGACCCTTCTTGAAAAGCCAAATTACATTGCCAGTGTTGTCCCAATACAGGTTCTTTCACTCATGTGCAAGAGTCGAGGTATTTGATTAATTTACGGTTCTGCACAGAAAGGGGTGGTGGGTGGCAAATCCACAAAGCCAGCACAAGGACTGTCAAAACATTTCACTATTTATACATTTTAGCAAACAAATGCATTAATATTCATTGGTTACAAGTTGCATAGTTCTCTTATTAATTACTATTCTGTTGGTTACATGATTCCATTGCTTCTTATGCTAGTTAGTCTGTATGCTCAGTCTTGCTCCTCATTTGGTTTGGTGAGTTTCTTGGGTCAGTGGTCTGTGAGTTGGTGGTTGCCATCTCCCCCTGCTGGAATTACCTTTTACCCAGTCAGAGCCGATTTCTGCACAGCTGCTGAGTTGGCTTAATTAGTTTCTTCCTTATCTTGGGATTTCTGCCAAATGTCCTTGTGGCCTGTAAATTCTGCATTCTTTGTGTTCACTATCAGTGGTGCATCCTTCTCCCCAAGCTTTGTTAACCTCCCCCTAGGTCTGAGGTCACTGAAGCATGTCAAGTCCTAAACTTTAACAGGACAATTCTATTGACAAGTATTATATCTAGCGGCTGGACATCACAGTGCAGTTAAGTCCTGAGTCCTGAGCAGCCATGTTAGGAGGAGCCCTTGGTCTCCACCTATGTTGTCTCTGCTGGTAAGAGCAATGTTGTGGGCAGTAAGTGTGAATCTGTGTATCTGTCAGTACCTGCAGCTGATGGCAGTCCAGGCGATGTGGATGTGGATGTGGCTGGCATGGGGGTGATTAAGAACCTCCTGTAATCCCTGTCTGTAATCCACCTTCACTTCCACCACAGCCTGGCTCCTATGGCACTAAGATCAGCAAGCTGATATCTCCATGGCCATCAGCATTCCCTCCTCTGCTGTGTTGCTTGTCCCCAGTGAGCCGGCATGCCCCTGCCCATGCTGCTGGGGAACCAGCCTCAGCTCCCTGTCTGCCTTCACTGTCAGCAGCAGAGAGAAAGCCACCCCAGATGGCAGGAGCTGGCTGATTACAGAGTCAGCATGAACTTGTGAAGCAGCATGGCAGCAGCAGAACATGCAGGGAGCTCCCACAGGGCTGCTTTTGGCACCCAGGCAGCAGTGGCTGGCATGTCTCTGCTGGGAAGCCGTACAACTACAACAGTGGTTTGGTTTTCGGCACCCCATGTCAGAAGGCTTTTGCAAATTCATTGAGAGTCCAGAGAACTGAATTTTGAAGCTATGTAGAGTTCAGCTGAGCTAGTGAGTGACACTTGGCCCTCCAGACCTGTGCCCAGAGAGGAGAACATGGGTGGTAGTCCTCTGGATGTCGTAGGGTGGATTAACTGATGTTGCAGGTGACTATCAGCACTCACAGGAGTGATGAGCTGAGCAGGGATTGGTGCTCAGCACACACTCCGGTGCAGCAAGCTCAGGTCAGTGGGGCCACGCTCTCCCAAAGGAGCAGTGCTTGAAGGCCAGCCACTTGTGTCTCTTCAAACCTGCCGTGACAAAGACTGAGTGATGCGTGGCAGGGCCATGCCATCAGGCAGTGCCAGAGGCTCATTTCGGCTAACAAGCTCCAGCAGTTTTTGCCCTGGGAGGAATTTAAAGCCTTTTCAGGCTGGTGAGGGTTGTTTTGAATCTGGCATTTCTCATTCCTCAACTTCCTCTCCCCCTCTGTCCCCACCTTCTTGTCCTCGCCAGCATCTCCATGGCAACCCTGTTGCTGAAGAATAGAGAAGACATCTAAATATAGCTTCCAAATCTACATGCCTTCAGCAAAAAGTCTAAAAACAGGGGCGACAACTTGAAGCACTGGTTTGCCAATATCAGCCAGTGATGAGTGTCTTGCAGGTGGGATTCAGGAGCAAGGTGGTGGGACAAGGGATCACTTCCAGCGGAATGCCAGTTTCATATTTGCTCAGGATATCTCAAAAGGCTTCCTTCCTTCCTTTCTTCCACGACCCTCCCCTCCCCTCTTCTCCCTTTCCCTCCCCTTCCTTCCCTTCCTTGTTGTGGCTGAAGTTTTCCTCCTTTTAAAATTCCTTTCTGAGAGAAAAAGAGTAGAATCTTCTCAGTGAAGTTGTTCTCCTGGGAACCTGCCCAAGGTAGGGAGGAGAGAAATGTCTACGCCCAGGGCTCTGGCAATGCTTTGCACCTACACCAGGCTGATACCCACCTGAACTGTCTGGTTTCATGGGCTGCCAAGTTGAATTATTGCTTGTACAAGACATGTACTTACTGTACAGACCTCAACAAATAGCTCCACAGGCTGTTTAAATTTTGTCTGTTCTCCCCTGGCCCTGAAGCATCAAGTCTCATAGGTTCAGCAAGAAAAAGCTGACTTGCAGCAGGCCAGGCAAGGGCCCCTGTGTGTCTGTACACACAGCTTCAGTATTTGGACCCAATAGTCTGAAAGGTGATTCACAGATCAGCATAGATTTCTTTTTTTTTTTTTTTTTTTGTTCCCCCCCCATGAGAAGAATTTAAACAAAGATTATAGCTGAACCTGGGGGTTGGTCGCTTTTCCCAGAGAGCTATCAGTAAGACAAGAGGGCATGGTCTCAAGCTCTACCAGGGGAGATTTAGGTTAGATGTTAGGAAGAAATTCTTTACAGAGAGGGTAATCAGGCATTGGAATGGGCTGCCCAGGGAGGTGGTGGATTCTCCGTCTCTGGAGGTATTTAAGAAGACACTGTATGTGGCAGTTTGTGCCATAATCTAGTAACTGTGGTGGCAGTGGATCAAGGGTTGAACTTGATGATCTCAGAGGTCCTTTCCAACCCATCTGATTCCATGATTCTATGTTCAATAGAGAAAGAAATAGCTTTATTAAGCTGAATAAAGAAAAAAAAGACCTGTGGAGCAGGGCTATTATGCTTGTACAACCCAACTTAAATAGCTCATGGATCAGCAATATGGACTCAGATGAGAGAAGGGGGGTTTAACAAACGGTGGGGTTTGCCCTTTTTGCAGAAATTCTTAACAAATTGTGACATCTTTCCATGAAGAACCCTGTATACTAGAGCATTTTATCATGTTTGAACAATGTGAAATGTAGAGTGCTTTGGAAATCTCGTCTTACAGGGCTAACTGCATTATGGAACCTCCTGAAGCATTTTTTGGTGCTTCCCTACCATGCTTTTTCCAGCTCTTCAGGGCTTCCAGCTTGAGTGTGAGACATTTACCATTCCCTAGCTTTGGTGCTGATTGCCATGCCTGATGCATAGATATACCACATGTCTTGAGTTGCTCTGAATAACATATCAGATACTTAAGGATTTTTTTGCAAGGCATGAAAATGCTTAATGGGCTCACTTGCAACTTAGCAGCTCTGATTTCTCATTGCTGGTGCAGTTATTTGCACTGGTACAAAGTAGGTGCGAAACACTGTCATGTGAAGTTGGCAGCATTTCGTATCTCTTTGCAGTGTTGGGTGGCAGTGGGAAGTGAGGGCTGGGCTGCTGTGCAGGAGACAGGCACAACTGAAAAATGAAGACGACCAGAAACACAAAGTGACCCCTTTAGTGTTGTTATCCGGGATGGAGGAACCGTAACAGTTAGGCATTTTATTTTTTTTTTTTTTTTTTTGGATTTATCTTTTTACCAGCTTTCACTATAAATCTTTTACTGGTAACACTTTTTCTAATACAAATAGAGACTTAAAAAAAAACTAGGGATTTTGGTCCTGACTATGTCCCTTTAATTATCATGTGTCAGCTACTGAAGCATTTTTAATAGTTCTTATGGAAACATGAGCCAGTTTACTAATTAGCCAATAATACACAAAGAATACACAAAAAGAAGATGTCTACCTGAGTCAATATTTCCTCCTTTATCCCTTACGGGGATCTGGAGTGATGGGAACAAAGTACACTGCTAACAGCCAGCCGGGCAGAGCCCTTGAGCTCCTGGTGGTCCTGCACAGAGTCCCACAGTCCTGGGGAAATGGGCATGACGGGGTACACAGGATTTTGCATTGGGGTCGTTGTCTACACTTTGGAGTACAGACACTTCTTGTGTCTGTACAGACACTTCAGTGGACCTTTTCCCTCCTCCCTGTGACCTTCTGTAGCAGAGCTGGATGTGTCTGTCCCTGGCCCTCTCAGGAATGGAGCAGAGGTCCCTCGTGTGCTCCATGTGTGGCTGGGATAGGGGCTTGCAGAAGGTCACCTTGACTCTAGGCCACCTGGGCCAGTCCCAGACCCTGCCTTTGTGTCAGGGACAGCAGTGGCACAGGGAGCCACTCCAGGGGGTAGTGCAAAATTCTTCCTGCTCCCACCTCATCAGTCTGGGTGGACTTTCTAGGGTTAAGGAGTTGAAATACGGGGAAAGATTGTCCAGAAAACCATCTTTCCCATGTAGCTTTCAGAAAGTAGTTGGGCAAACACCTACCTGTCAGGAACGCCTTGGTGGGAATGGCTCTGCCCAGGGTGATAGGAGTTGCTTGCCAGTCTATTTTCTGAGGTTCCCTAATGACATAATGGAACTTTAGCAAGGGAGAGGAGATGCCCTACAGAAGTGCACAGCTCCGTTTAAATGGGAACCACATCAGATGAAGCAAAGCAAGTTGATAGTCATATGAATAAGTGATGCTTCCAGCACCTCTTCAATCTCTCTTTGCTCTCTTCCCTCACCTTTCTGGCTGCATCACTGTAGCATCTTCCACATGAGGAGTTCAAAGGAGGTAGGGACTGTTCCCTATCAAGTCCCTGTGAGAAATATGGATCACAGGCACTGCATGGATACGGAAGTATCCACTGATTTGGAAGTATCAACTGACTTGTTTGTATGTTTTCAGGGTGTCAGGAGAAATACATAGGTCATATGGTGATTGGCACTGCAAAGAACCTTATTTTAATGATTAGATGATAGTTATCTGATGATAAGTTATCAGTTGATTTTAATTATAAGATAACTAGTTACCAACTGGTTATCCCATGAGCTAACTTGAAGACAAAAGAGAAAAAAACCTAAGTTTCTGAGGATGGCTTCTGTCTGTTCTACTTTATAGCTGACTGGCCTGGTAGTGAGACTGTTGGGCTGTCCCCCAGGTTCTTGCTATAGAAAGTGGGATAACTCTTGCACAGCTGCTCTTCCAAGGTCCTCATGAGCGACACAGCCAGTTCCTGGAAACTGGCCCACAATGGCTTGTCTCCAGCTTCTGTACTAGCACCATTTCTTCTGTAACTCAAACATCAGCAGCTTGCGCATCAATGATCTGCTCAAAACTGTTTTCTGACAGTTCATCTATCCTGTTGACATCTGCTTAGTTAATTGGTACCAGCATCTAATATGACCTTAAAAGACACCTTCAATTCTGACCTTTCCACTAGAACAAACTGGGACCATTGCCAGTGGCTGCAGCTGGATGCTTGAAAACCTGTTCCCCCTTCCATAATCCCCATGGGAGCCAAAAAAATCTTTCATGAACATGAGCTTGAGCCCAACCTGCAACCTACCTGTCGTGGTCATAGTCTGGGTAGGTTCCTGAATTATCATGATTTCCTGTTGAAATTAAGATGACTCAGCACCTCCTATCTTTGTCTGTGCTGTGCTACAGCATAATTCTTTGCTTCAGAATAGCTCAGGTTGTTACTCTGGGTTACTTGATGCGCAGCTCCATGTGACAGTGTGCATCAAATCAGGGCTTCTCTTGCTGGCTTCTTCACCTTTCCTGTGAGCACTGTCACTTTGCTCTGTTAAATATCCACCTCTCAGTGAACTGGGCAAAGACAGTTAATTCCCTCTGGTTTGCCTCAAATGCATAGCATCGCCAGCCGGTCAAGGGAGATGATTGTCCCACTTTACTCTGCACTAGTGCAGCCTCACCTTGAATAGTCTGCAGCTCAGGCATCACAATGCAAAAAAGACATTAGGCTATTAGAGACCATACAAAGGAAGGCCACGAGGATGGTGAAGGGCCTGGAGGAGAAGCTGTATGGGGAGCGGCTGAGGTCACTTGTTCTGTTCGGCCTCAAGAAGAGGAGACTGAGGGAGGACTTCACTGCAGTCTACAACTTCCTTGTGAAGGGAGGCAGAGGGACAAGTACCTCTTCAAGTATCTCTTCACTATCATATCCAGTGACAGGACTTGAGGAAACAGCATGAAACTGAGCTGGGGGAGGTTTAGGTTGGATATCGGGAAAAAGTTTTTCACTCAGAGGGGGGTTGGGCACTGGAACAGGCTCCCTAGGGGAGTGGTCACAGCAGCAAGCCTGTCTGAGTTCAAAAAGGATTTGGGCAATGCTGTCAGGCACATGGTATGATTCTTGGGGTGTCCTGTGCAGGGCCAGGAGTTAGACTTGATGATCCTGTGGATCCCTTCCAAGTCAGCATATTCTGTGATTCTGTGACTTCTCTATGAGGTCTTCTACCAGAGTGAATAGGTCCTATCTGTAGCTTTGCACTGAAACCCCAACCTAGTGCAGAGCTCTGGGGAAGAGTCAGACTAGTTTGAACTTCATGCTGCAGGGACATGAATCCACAGCAAATCAGATGAGGATGTGAGTATATCAAGATGTGTCAACAACACAGTGGCTTGACTCAAGGTGTATCACTAATGATTCACATTAATGAGTCACTGAAGATCTCCTGGTACATCTCACTGCCCCAGGGATGTTTACCTTGCTGCCCTGGCTGCTTTTCATTCTGGCTAACAGCATCCCACCAGGGACTGTAAATTCTGCACATGCACAGCCCTGCCTGTTTCTGTGGTATACACTATGTGACGTCTCCTGACTTGCACTGTTTTTAGAACTGAGCTTTATTTCACATTCCAAAGTCACACGGACACACACAGACATATCCTCTTAACCTCCTCAGCAATAATTCCTGCAAATGAGAGTGTCCACACAGAGAAATACTCAATATTTTCTAGCACATTAATCAAATAACCATCCAGTTGTTGCCTTGTGTGTTGGAAGTGGACATGTTGTCAAATAAAATGATTTTATATATTATCCTCTGTACATCCCAGATGGGGAATTTAGCAACATCTTGTGCACAGAGTCCTTTAGGAGAAGATCGATGTCTATTCATTTCATCTTCTGTTGCTTACTCAGGAAAATCTTATTCTTAATGTTGCTCCCCAGAGGAGCTTTTCCATCGCTAACTTTTAAAACCAGTGGTTGTTTCTAAGTGCACATTGAAAGGAGAGCCTGGACTGCCATCATCTGAGGGCTCTTGGTGGCAGCTTGCAATGACCTCAGAGAAAAAGAAGGAAGCAAGTAGCTATCCTGACCTCTGTATGGCCAGGTTTTCCCCAGGAATGCTGGCTTTTGACTTGTCTGCCTGAGTCACAGCCCAAATTGAAAGCATTGTTCAGTCTGCTGAAAACGCCACCAAGGCCTGAATTAAAGAGCTCTTCATCATGCAGGGGTTGAGATTGGACTGTGCTGTGGCTTGGTGCTGGTGGTGGGGCTTTGTGTTTACAGAATGGCTCCTTACTGCCAGGAAAGACTTTTGGATGGTCTCTGTTGTTCTCTGCTTTTGAGCTCTCTGAGGCATGTCTTGGCCACAATCAAGCTGCCAGGGAGAGAGGGGAAGGCTGGAAAGTGTCCTCCTTTCCTCATGTAAAACAGCCAAAGGCTGGGAATGAAAGCTGCTCAGCTGAGCAAGGTAGGCTTCAGTCTCCTTGCTTCCCATTGTGGTGAGCATGCCCATCAGGGCTACTGCACTGTCAGCCCCTCTCGTGCCCGCCTCTGCCTCCATTAATTTCAAAAAGCTGTCATGATGTTCTCCCAGCAAAATATTCCTAAGCCTCCTGCTCCCGCACATTCTCTGCCTCTCGGTGTCCTTCTGTCACATCTCTCACATTAACGTGATGTCTTCCCAGGGCAGTGTAACACTCCAGCCCTTCTCTCCATCTCTTTCCTCCACTCTTCATGCCTTCCGAGGAGGCAGCTCAGTGTTGCTGCAGGTAAGAGATGAGATTGTGCGGGAGCAATCTGTGTTTTGGCCTCCAGACAGTTTATGACAGCTCAGGACGCAGCTGTAGTTACAGTTGCTTTAATAGCCCTGGAGAGGAACAAGATGCTCGCAGTGGGTAGGAAAGCTACAGAGCCTGGGAAAGGGCAGCCCTCACTAGCCACATAGGGCTGCGAGGGGTGGCCTGATGGGCTCCATAACCCCCCTCCGTCAGCACTGACCTTTCTGTGGTGACAGTCATGGAGCAGCCAGCCAGCTGAGAGAAGGGTACTTCCCCTCAAGGGAGCAAGCCCAGCCCCGTGCCCCCATCTGTGCAGGCTGCAGAGTGGCCCGAGAGCAGGAATGCTGCTCTTCCCTCTGCCACAAAATCCCAGTGAAAGGTTAACCACTCTCCATTATGTGGTACTGCGTCTGTGAGCCCTCATCCACCTTTCCCTGGCACTGCACAGTCTTTGCCAACTTCTTCCCTGCTTCTTTCCTCCTTACACAGGAAGGTCTGGCAACATGCTGGCTCTAGAGCAAGAGTGGGCAGTTTGGCTCCTATCATCCCCATCCCACACCACCTGGGTCCCCAAGGCACATGGCCCACACCTCAGGACTCCTGCTCTGGGTCGTGAAAGCTTTAACACTGTGGAGTACCTGCTGAGCACTCACCATTTCTGAACAAAGCTGGAGGGGTTGGGCACCACCTCTTTTGGGGTGCAGTCAGATGGGGTGAAGGGGTGCCTGTGTCCATGCAGGGCACCTGGGCTTTGGTCTGTCACTTTGGTCTGTCCCTCCCCGGTTGTTTCAGAGCCGGGTAGAAGGTCCTTTTCTCCTTCATAGCTTGTAGCAAAAGAGGAAACCAGAAATTTACTGGATTGGTTACCAAATTCAGACTCTCTTTTTGGAAAAGTCACCTGAGGCTTGAGCGTGTGGTAATGGTCCAGACTGCAGCAGAGCTGACCTGGTCTAGGAGCCCAGAAGGTTTTTGTTCTTGTTTTCCTGACCTTAGCGGACCTGCTTTTGCAAATCCAGCAT
Organism: Empidonax traillii; assembly: GCF_003031625.1. NCBI lineage: Eukaryota > Metazoa > Chordata > Aves > Passeriformes > Tyrannidae > Empidonax > Empidonax traillii. The sequence goes on from NW_020955249.1 coordinate 1,919,751, forward strand.
TTTACTATGTTATCCTTAACCCAGCATTTTTTCTTTCTCCTTCTTGACTGTTTTTTATTTTTTATTATTTTTACATTAAAAAGACTACTCTAAGGAAGTTTCACCACTGTGGAACCATTTAGTAGGCCATATAGAGCATATTGTACTTAACAAAATGTACACGTAGTGAATCATTATTTTGTCAGTCCACAGTTTGGACAGAAGGAAGGAAGAAGAGGAAGCAAAGAAGGAAGGTTGTCGTATGAAAACAAACTCAAATGGTATACATTAATTGTATAACATTGATTGCATAAAGCCTTAGAATAGCTTTGTCATGATACCTAAGGTGGCTCACAGGAAACATGGTCTGTGGGATTTTTTTCCGAATTTTTGTAGACAAGCAATACTGAGTATTTTGAAACTCCTAGAATGGAAAAACCATAAGCAATAGTACTTATGAATAGGATTTTTAAAAGCAGCCCACGTTCAGGAAGCACTAGCTGCTTTTGAAAATCCCACCTTCTATTTTGTAGTAATGAGCAAGGAAAAGATCAGAGCTATAAATCAAGCTATAAATCAGCAAATTGAACAAGCTGTGCAAAGTATCAGGGGCCCTGAAAACATCTGGTTCAAAAGGGAAATTCAACCTCTCCAACAAAATTGCAACAAAATCATCATGGTGAAGTCTTAGCAAAGTGGCAACATTTATACCAGAGATGGAGATGTACCATTTCAAATCCTACATCCTTCAGGGCTGGATTAGCAGAGACTGAAAGGGTCTAGAGAAGGGAAAGTGGGCTTGCTGGCATTGGTGCAGGGTATGGGTAGAGCAAGCATTGGCAAAAATAAGGATGATTTAACTTAGAAGAATTAGAGATGATTTGTCCTGCATATTCCTGCACTGATGGATGTTGCAGAGGTTGTATGCCATCATTTGAAAGACAAGGTTTGGGACCAAGAGTCAGCACAGGGAACAAGATTTCCACAGTCAGAGTGCAGGAGCAGTTCTAACTTGAGGGTCAAATTGTAGGATGACCAGTTAATTTTGTGATCATCAATAGGAATGCAAGCTGCAGGGATGACATGTGATCAGTTCTCCTATTCTCTGTTGTGAAATGGTGATTTTTCAGGAGGCTGCTGGCAGTGGCAGCATCTCCAGGATGCAGGGATTCTCTGAAGTGCTGTGGAATCAAAGATGCTGGGTATATTTAATGCCAAGGGCTACAGGCTGAGGCATATAGAGATTTGAAGCTTGGGGCTATTTTTCCAGAGTCTATGATTGTAAGTCCTGCTTTTCTCCTCCAGTCAAGACTGATTGTGCACAGTATGACTTGGGGCTGATCTGATTGTTGAGAATGAACAGGAAGGAAGGGGAGGGTATAGCCACAGGGCTATATGTGGATACATGCGTAGGAAGCAGGTGGTCATTCACTTGTAGGAAGGGCAACTGGCCTGGTGGCTCTTGAGGCAGTTGTTTTGGGGTAAGGACAATGCTTTTTATGTGGAACTGACTTTTGGTTTAATGAATGCAGTTCCAGCTTGGGGCTGGGGCCAACCGCAAGTTCGGGAGCCTCAAGATGACAAGTATGTGCCCATTCAGAGCATGCGCAGACAATGTTGTATTTAAGAGGATGTGAGATGAGCTCGGAATCAAAGTACCAGTCTCTTCAGTCACGAGTGTGGGATGGAACTGAATGAAGCCTTGCAGCCACTGGAAAAGTGAGGGGAGCACAGAGGTCACTTTGAGGCTGCAACAGTCCTGACTGTAAGGAGGCAGGGAACCTTTGAGTCACTTTCCTTGTTCTCTTTGGGTCTGAAAGCTGCGGGACAGTAACCTCTGCATAAGGCCTGTATTTGTTGTGGAGGAAACCATGGCACAGTGAGCTCTTCTTTTCCTACAAAATGCTTTGAGAACTTGTAAGAAATTTGCCAAAGGAGAGACATAGGATGTCCTGCTCAGCTGCTCCAGCAGCCAGCACCTCTGAGAGCAGGCCCATGAAGCTGTCCCTTCAGCAGCTGAGGAACTTGCATCACCTAGAGCTCCCAGTGACATTAATTACATCAGAGCAGCAGGTTGCAGGGTTCCCCATGACCTGTGGGGCCAGCAGGCATCCGTCAGGCCAGGGGGTGTTGCTGGCAGGGAGGCAGCAGTGTGGTGCCTGTGGGGTGTATGAGCTTGTGTGGCTGCTGTTGCCCATGTGTGTGTGTGTGGGGAGGATGGGGGAGTAGCAGGGTGAGGGAAGCCTGCTTCTCTGCTGGCCATCAGACCTACTGCCCACAAGCTGAACCCTGAGCCGGTTTGCTGGGGGATCAGAGCTGGTTTTGTCTAACTTCACTCTGCACAGTGTGGCTTGCCATCCTGCCTTTGGGTTAAACAGAAAATTGGCCAGTGTTACTGGCAGGAGTGTGGGTTTAGCCTTTCTTAAGGACCTAGTTGAACTTGTTCTGTGGGTGAGAAAACTTTGACTCTCTAATGTACCCATTTAACTCCTTCCTTCCTCCACTTTTGCTTCTCTGTTCCCCTCTCCCCTTTATGACCCTTATTATTTTTCCATCCACAGCAAAACAGTTCACATCAAGGTAATTGATGATGAGGAGTATGAAAAAACCAAGAATTTCTTCATTGAGCTGATGAGCCCCCGCATGGTGGATATGAGTTTACAGAAAGGTGTAGTACTGGCCCTGCAGACTAACATTAACATTCTTCTTTCCTCCTCTCTTCCATCTCCTTCCTCCTCTTGTCCTCCTCTTCCTCTGATGTCTCTCTGTCTCCAATTGCTCTGCCCTAAACACTGCTGTGCGCGCACACCGTGTCATATGGTACCCGTGGGGTGGCATGAGGAGTGATGCTGGGGTGAGGGAGAGGCAAAGTGGTGAGGAGAGCTCAGAGAGAGCTGAGAGAAAGATGGAGAGAAGTCATGCTTGTCCATTGCTGCGGTGACATGAGAGGGACTTTCTGTCATCCCCACTGAACAGCCTAAGCAAATTTTGTTGCATCAGTGGGAAGATGCTGGCTAGAAACATATCCAGCATCTCAGGAAATCATCACCCAGCCCTCTTCCTATGGATTGTTCTGGTCAGATCTGTGTTAGAAAATGACAGGAATTGAGGTCTGGCAGAGAAGCAGCTTTATAACTTCTGAACAGGCCAAAGGCTGTGCAACCCCTGGTCTGGTTGCTGCAGTGCAACTCTGGGAGCAGGAGCTGAGGGCAAGAAGGAGTTGATGCCCCACTTTGGTACACCTAGGGGCTCACAGCAGCTGTGTGCGTTGCAGGAATATTGGAAGGAGCCAGCTGAGCTAGCATGAGGAGGAAGAGACCAGCCCCGCTCTAGTCATTTCCTTTAGAGCCTTGGAGGCATTTTAGTCCCATTGAGTCCCCTGTGAGGTCCCAGCAAAGCTGTTCACTCCCTGGGAAAGCTGTGTCCTCATTTGGGGGACAGGCTAGGAAGAAGAGGTAGACACTATGAAGGAGAGAAAGCAATGTGTCATTTTAAAAATGGGAGATAGAACTATCAGCCTCCTTTGCAGGTGACAGAGCTGTAGCCTACCAGCAGAGACCTACCTCACCCCACTGAGGAATGTGTCTTTCTCTCTTCTCCTCAAGCTTCCAGCCCAGAGTCCTTGCAGATTTATTATTAATTGTGAGGGTATTATTATTGTATTTATTATTAATTGTGAGAAACCATTGACCTTCCAGCTTAAACACAGTGGGTACCTCAGGGTGGTGGTCCCTGGTGATTTTCAGGCAGCTGATACCCTTTCCATTACCATCTGACACTGAAAAAAAATGCGCTACAGAAGTTGCCTTCCACTAACCATCAGCAAGGTCCTTCTCCCCTTTTCCCTCCCTCTGTCCTCACTCCTTTGCCAGCCCTCTCTAACCCTAACACCCGCTCCCCAAGGAGCAGCTGCGATGGATGCCCCGTGTCCGACATGCACACTGCCCCAGCGGGGAAGGGGCCGTGTGCCAGGAGCCCACGCCGCCTCTGCTGCTGCTGCTGCTGCTGCCTTGCCTCCAGCCAGCCAACCTGCTGTACACGGTTGTCTCTCTTGTTGTCCCTACAGGAAGACCATAAGGGTTAAGATAGTAGATGAGGAGGAATACGAAAGGCAGGAGAATTTCTTCATTGCCCTTGGTGAACCGCAATGGATGGAACGAGGAATATCAGGTGTGAGATCCTTTTTGAAAAAAATGAAAAAAGAAAAAAATCAGAATCAAGTATCCAAACCCCAAATCCAGAAAATATAACCTTATTTCTCCTCCTTACCCTTCCTCCTTTTCTCCTCCTCCTCCTGTAGAGGGATCGACTTTTACTCTCTGGCCTACTGTATTCTTGCTCTCAGTCTGTTTTAGTGTCATCTCTGCCTTTTAGAGCCCAGCTTACTTCTGATCCTCTTTTTGTGCAATGCTTGAGCCTTGGAAGCTGTATTACTTTGATTGGGTTCCCTTGTCTGGATCTGTTTTTTGTTCTGAGCGCACCTTTGCTGTTCTCCCTGCACCTGCTCCTTTGCCAGGACTTTGGGGAATGTGAAAGACAAGAGAAGGGTGTAATGCATGGCTACCCCTTCAGCTCCTCCTGTACTCCCCCTGTCCTTCCCTCTGTTGTTGCCTCCAGTGGCATTGCCTTGGTGCTCTTGAGTCCCTATGACGTGCAGCGAAAAGTCCGTAGGAGGAGAGGGAAGGTGTGAGGTAATTTGTTTTGCCTTTTTTTTTTTTTTTAAATGGTTCTTCATGTCTTCCATCTGAAAACCCCTTTAATGTGTCACAGACAATCACAATCTGTCATGTAGAGACTGTGAAGCTCTGATGCAGGATCTCCCAGCAGACCACGATCATAGTGGGAATAACCCCAGATTTGCAGTTTTGCCTTGCCTACATGTATCTTTATCCCTGTCTTACGTGTTTGATCTCTTTCTCCCTGAGTCTTACCAGTGGCTTCACCAGCTTTGGGGTGGCCTGGGAAGGCCAAGATTTAAACAGAGGCACTTCTCAAAAGGGAATTCAAATCCACCTTCTGGGTTTCTGTTACAGAGGAGAGTCAGATGGGTGAGCCCATGGGCTTATTTCTGCTCCCAAGTGCTACTGCCGGTGATGGGACACCTGGCAGTTGCTCGTGCATGGCACAGCTTATCTTGCCAGTACAGCAACTGCCCTCTGACCAGTCCGAGCTCCCATGCACGGCTCTGTAGGATGTTCAGGATAAGCACCGGTTGCATGAGCATGTCAGTATCATAGATCTTTGGCTGTTGTAATAATGTAAACCCACAGTTTTAATGCCATCAGACCACCTCCTGCAGCCCGGAGGCAGTGAAGGGTATCAGGTTTCATTCTGTCGGACCCTCAGGTTTCACCGAAGTCCAAACCCCATTGAGCAGAAGCACGACCAACCTGCTGTATGTCCCAGTAGTCAGTTGCCCTCCAAGGTAAAGATGTGAGCATGGCTTCTAGGTATTTGTCTGACCTCAATTTGAAGCCACTAGTCATTTTTCTACTTTTCTCTATCAGTTGAAAGATCTATATAGCACTACAGCTTCTGTGCAGGTATCTGCTCACTATACTCAAAGTACACTTAGATTTCTTCTTGGGTGTTTAAAGAGATTAAGCTCTTTGAATCTGTGTAAGCAAAGTCTTCAGTCCTAGAACCACACTGGAGTTCTCCTCTCCACATGTACCCCTTCCCATCCGTGCATCTTCCACCTCCATCTCAGCAGGTACAGGATGAAAATCATGGGCCTTTCTCTCTCCTGCTTATGCACTTGGCAGTTTGGAGCATCACACTGAATTTTCTGCTCAGCCGTCTGCTCTCTGTGAGTCTTGCATTCTCATTTCTAAACAACAAACTTTAGGATGCAGAGGCAGGATTGAGCTAGTTTTTGTGAAGTTTCACATTTCTTTTTCCCATGTAGGAGGTCACATTTCATCTAGCTGAATAAAAACAAGCATTTGAAAAAAATCCAAATGGCCTCAAGTGGCCACTTGAAGGTGGTTCAGTTGTAAAATGTCATTAATATTAGGACTACAAAGCCAGTTTGCTGTATCATATGTGTCTCATTTACACCAACATCAGCTGGAGTCAGTGGGACTGTCTGATTTACAACAGGCAGAGAGGAAATCAGAGCTGGACTAAGTGATTTGCAGCACAGAGCCTGCAGGCCAAGGGGTGAGGGCGCGCCGTCAGACCCTCTTTGCCTGGAGGAAGTAAAGGGCCATGCCAAAGAGGAGATGCAGTGCCCCGGTTGGCCTCGTTAGAGAAAAGTCAGAGTGAGAGCACCATGATTTCAAAATCTAAGGTGTAGGAGATTAAATTGCATTTTTAAATGTTGCTGGCACAAGGTGGCACAGTCGCTACACTAAGTCCAGGGCATCTAGAAAGATCCCTAGCTCCATAGTGCTACACACCGTGGCATCTCTGGGGAGCTTACCTTGTGCCTGGGATGAAGAATAAGGAGCTATGTGAGGCTTTCCCACAGAGAGCACTGTGAGCAATCAGCAGCAGATGCTGTGGCCAGCAGCTTCATGGAATGCATGCTTGAGCGGCCAGCTCCCGGCAGAGAGGAGGCAGCCCTGAACGCAAGAGCTCGTACATGCTCGGGCATCATGTGACATGCTGTACAGCACTGGGAAGGGATGGTCTTGCTGACTCCTGCCCATGTGTTCCTGCCAGCATCATTCCGCTGCAGGGAAAGAGTTCAGGTGGTTTATTTCTTGCAAAGCTGATCAGGTTTGACACACGACTGATCAGCTCCATGGGCTGCAATGGCTGCACAGTCACTGCAGTGCAGACAGGCCCCCCCACAGCACTGTGCTCGTGCTGTCATTACCTGTACCCACAGACAGGGGGAAAATCCTACACCACAGTCACCTAGATAAAACTTTGCTTCATTTGGTTGAGGTGATGAATGTGCCTCCACATGACTCACATGACAAAGGCAAAGCATAGCTCCTGCCTCTCCTTGGGGGGGACCAGGCCCAGTTGCTCTTGAAGAGGAGTCTCTCTGGGTTTTGGTTACTCATACATTAGTTTTCAGTGCTGCAGAAAGTGGGTTTCTTCATGGTGTGTCCTTGTTTTGATGTTACTTGCCATTTAACTGTGTCCCACTGAGTCTGTGCCTAAAAGGAGCTGTAGGAGTATTAATGTTCTCAGACAGCTCGTCACAGTGTCTTCAGAACATTTTTCCTGGCTGCTCTAGAAGCAGGGCAGTGTTGGACATCTCAGATGAGTGGCAGTCAGTTTTGGAATTAATCTGCAATCCAGATCACAGCAAGTCCATCGCAGTTGTGCCTGCACTACTGTAGCTCTGTGCTGAGGGCCTGTACCCACGCCGGGACCTCTCCATGCAGAGGGTAGATCCCAGCTTACCTTGGGGAGACAAGCTAGGTGACAGTGATGAAATCAGGGGTGAAATGTCCCTTGAAGGAATGGCAGGGCCGAAAGCAGAGATGAGTAGTACGTGCTTTTCAAACCAGCCTGGGCAGAGTTTGAATGGGTTTATTTTGGGATGCAGAACTTGCTCTGGAGCCTCATGCTCTTCAGAGCCAGTGTGCTGTCCTAAGAGTACCTGCACAGTGGTTTCTGATAGACATGCAGTGCAGGAGGATGGAAGGTGAGAGCAGGGCTTGCTACCATGCAGTTGATTTGCATTAGTGTCTGTGCTGTCCTGTACACCTGCTGATTGTCACCTCCAGTCAAAGGAACTTCTCCTTGGCCCTGATCAGAGCTGCGGGGCAGAGGAATCTCCAGGAGAGTCTCTGTGAGGGCCAGAGCTCAGCATAAAATTCATTCTAAAGTACCTGTGGTGATCCAAACACAAGTTCCTGTCTTCGGGTTGATCATGGCTTGCAAAGCACAGAACAGCCACTGATACAGCCTTTTAACTGAAACATTTTGCATCATCTGCAGATGCTGCTCTTTAGTCTTACCCTCACTTGTATCAGCCATGCTGCTTTGAGCCTTGGGACATTCAGTTCTTAACCCTTGCTATAAGGAGAGCTGACCACCTACTCCTGTTATATAAATGCTACAACACAAAACTTTGTCTTGCAGCTCATCTGTTCTTTTTCACCAGTCACTTTCTGCAGCTGGAGTTTTTCAAAGCCTTTCTGATCATCCAAACAAATTACGTCAAGTAGTCTTACTATAGCAGCTCTTTTGTTGATGTGCTCCAGTAATTCAAAGAGATGAGAATAGATCTGAGATTGGTATCTTGCCAGCCCGGCCTGTGATGAAGAGCGATACCGATATTGGTAGGGGCATATCAGATGCACAGAGCACTGGCAAAGATGGCACTTGCTGCAGGCTTGTTATATTGACGTAAACGAGGAAAAAGAAATCAAAGAGAGATTCATATTCTTTGCTTGACAAAGATGGTAAATGTTGCTTTTCTCTATCCTTCTGGCCATTTCCCAGGTTTCCTGACTTCTTTTGTCTTCTACATTTCTAAGAAATTAATCTTTGAATCTTTGTCTCACCTTTCCTTTATATGCACAGTCATGTAAACTGAATCCCTGGTTACTGAGCGCTGCAGGGCTTTGAAACCTCCCAGCACCCTGAACCATATTTCTGGCCATCCTTTTTTCAGCACCTTTTTAAAGGCTTCCTGCAGTGAAATGCATCTTTTCCTTTATGACAAGATGCTGTCTGCTGGTTTGACTCGCTCTCATGGCAACTCTACTATTGTGTCAGCTCACAAATCAGAACAAGGATTTTGCTGCTGTCCCAGCAGGATTTTGGAGTAATACTTTCTTTCACTAGACAGCTTTCCCACTTTTTCCACAGCCCTGGATTACAGGAGAAAAACTTGCTTTGCTTTCCCTGGATAAAGTTGCTCTTCTGCTTAAATTGTGGTTAGCCTTAGTGTTGATGGAGCCCAAAAGGCAAGTGAGGCTGCTTTGGAAGATTTCACTTGATTGCAGATAACGTTGAAAATAACATTTGGAAAATATGTTATGTGAGGGTAATTAGGAGTCAGCTTGTAAGAATGCAGCTCATGGCACAGCAGTCGAAGATTCAACCTCAGAGCTGATGTTTGAAGGCTGAGTCTTGAGGGTTATGTTTTGTAAAAGGGACTGTCATCCTTCATGCAACGTTTTGCTTCAGGAAGAACGTCTCCCACAAGATACAGCTTTGCTGGAAATGGGAGCACAGATGGCTGATGAACACTATTAAACAGCTTGTTGGCACGACTTGGCTTGGGAAGATATTGACTGAAGTCCTCTCAGCCCTTCCAGCACAGAGTCAACTGGTGCAGACAAATCTCATAGCACATCTCCTTTTAACTTCCCCTTGACGGGGAAGCTTTGTGCCCCAAAGGAGGGATGTGGCTGGGAGTTGCAGAGTAAGGATTAAACTGCGAAAAGAAGGGTTCCTAGCTTGGATTGATCCAACAAGTTATCTATATCAAAATATTGATGAAATTATGTGACTTGGTACAAAGATCCATGCCTGTATAAGATAAGCTGCATTGATCCATGAGCACATGCCCTTCAGTTTTCTGAGTGTTGGCAGATGCTGAGAAGTTCCTTCTTCCATCAGCTGCTAATGAGAATAGCAAAGAAATGTTAAATTGCTGTTACTTCACTCCCTGAAGGTTTAGTGATTTGCTCAGAACTCTGTGATTAAACTGAATGCTGGTGATTCTCCTGATGGAGAGGAGTCTCTTGAAGTCTGCAAGAGCTTTGCTATTGACTTCAATAATATCAGCATTCAGGTTAATGCTGCAAAATCTCTGCCTTGTTTAGCTTATTAACAAAAATACGTGTATAGCTCTTCACAATCTATCAGGGAAACAGTTTGTTCACCTCAGTGAGCAAATCTGGGGAGCAGAGCCTGTGGACAGTTATATCTGGAAGATGGGGGATCCTTGTCTCTTTGGGGAACTCAGCCTGTGGTTTGTATGGTCACTGCATGGTCACCTTTGGGAGTGCAGGAGGTGCAGGCAGTGTGTTCTCCTTGCCTTTGGCTTCATGTGACTGCCCTGCTGCGTGACTGAGAGTCTCCTCAAAATCCAGCCTCCTATCCCTCATTTCAGCTCACTGTGTAAATCCAAGGCCTTTAACAAGGATCCTCTTATCTACACAGTGGCTTCCTGGAGTCTTTAGGGATATCGATTAGAAAAGATTTACGTTAATGAAGAATGAGTCCAGAATAAAGCATGCAGCATGGTCAAATCTCTCTGTAAGGTAAACAGCAGAGAAAAGTATTTCACTGTTTAGAAAAAGGCTGAGACACACATTGGGTTGTTGTAAACTACAGGATTGCTGGATTGCTGCTCTGCTCTCATCCCAAGCATGTTTCCTCTTGGTTTAAGCTCTTTGCCTTCAGTAGAGTTAAAACAGGAAGGAATTAAATTCCTGATCTGTAACCTACACCAACATGCATGTCACAGTAGGGTTTGACCCCAAAGTACAACAAAAACATGCAGATTAAATAGCTTATTAGTAAATAGCTTTTTTAACAGCTTTTTTAAATTCAGGCGTAAATTGTCCAGCTTCAGGGGTGGCAGGGGAAGCATGCAATTTGGTAATCAAAACCAGGCCTTCAGGGCAGAGAAATTCCAGTAAAGGAGAAACGGGGATCCAGAACTGAAGGCTTTGGGTCCTTCTGGGAGAGTCAGCATCACCTGCCTTGTCTGCAGGCATGCATGTTTGTCCACAATCACACTCTGCAAGAGTTAGGTAAGGGATACTTGGGACTGCTATTTTGGATTTGGCTGTGGAGCTAATTTCTGCAGTTCCCTTTAAGAGTACATGTCAAAGCCTCTGAGACTACCTGAGATGCCAAGAGCAATGCGGTGGCCTGGCTTGGCCCCATAAGGAGCGGGATGTCCAGAGCAGTAGTGCAGGAGAGGGAGAGGTGCCCTGAGGAGGACTGGAGGGATGCAGCCTGGGCTGGGGGGAGTGGAGGGAGGCTTGTGGGATGGGAACAGCATGGAGGCCATCAGTGAGGCTGGTACAGGTACAGCATCCCCAGATGGGCTGTCAGGAAACATTACAGGTCAGGGCTAAGGGCACATTAGCAGATGCGTGTGCAGGAAGGAAGCTTTAGTCCGTGAAATCATTTTCTTGCTTGCATGCACAGCATTCACTCAGAAATATAAAGATAAAATAATCCCTTGGCGTTCTCCAAGCTGTATTCTTGATGTTTCATTCATAGCTTTATAGGCTTCTTCAAATATTCATGTATCATATCATAAGTGAAAGGGAGAAAAATTGTTCTTTTGCAGGCTCACAAGCAAATGGGAAGAAAAATAAACTCAAATCCCAGAGTAGTAGAATAACAGTTTTAAAAAACATGAGGAATCAATGATTTTTTTTAATAACCACAGTAGCTTAGGGGCCCAGCAATATTTCATTATATTGCATTTGAACACAAAATCGACCCATTGTACTAATGCTTGTAATTGCAAAAGACAAATAAAATTTCTGCGCATTGTCTGGAGAAGCAGAAGACCATGGAGTAGTAAGGAGGCCACAGGGCAGCCTGAATTGCAGCAGGACAGAGCTACAAGAAGACTCAAGATTCATGCTACAAGGGTCAGTGACAACCTGTTGGAGACTTCCTGGCAGAGCTGTGTGAAGCACAGGAGATGGTGTGGGCAGAGCAAATATCCCATTGCTTCTTGTGGCTCAGTGGCACTGTACATGCTGCAGAAGATATTCATGTGTTTTGACTCTCAAAATGAATTGACTCTGAAAAACAAGGGATGCTCAGCAAGGAGCCTCTTCATTGCCCCTTCCCCTTTCACTGTGCCTCTACCTGCCTGCATGGACAAGAGAGATCTCCTGGAGTGCCCACAGTATTTCCAGCTGGGGAGATGGATAGATGGATGAAGATCTTGACTGGGTTGATGTCTCTCTGCAGACTGCTGGGAAAGCTGTGCTGATGGATGCTGCTCAGTGGAGCAAGGAAGTAACTAGTAGTCAAGACTCAGGATTAGTTTCCCTGTCTCTGCCATGGATGCGTTGTGGGACCTTTGATAAATTGCTTAGGAAATAACTTTCAAATGGCACAGATACAATTAGGTGCACCTGTATAAAAGTGCATGCTTTTCAGAGGCCTGAACTGGCAAATCTGGGAAAATTTGCACTTTTGGACACCAGCCCACTTCTGAGTTTGCAAAATGTTCCCTTTAGCTTCTCTTTGCTTGCTTCACCATCTGTCAAATAGGGCTGTTAATACTGACTCAGTCTTTGTACAGAGTTTTAAGCTTCTGAGATTGTGTATGATAATAAGTGTTAGTAATTACAATACTGTCATCACATGCAACCTAGGCTTCAGGGACTGGTTTGCTGTTTGAAGGACATGTTGAAGTCAAAGCTAAGGTACAGAGTTGATGCTTGGCCTCTCTCAAAGAGGGTTTGGGGTTTTTTACTATATGGACTCTCCTGTAGCTAGGTTGACACTTGGATGTAAGCTGTGGCTTTCTGTGGGTGACACCTTAGAGAGATCCAGCCAGATACTTCTTTGTGACAGTTCTAGGGTGTGGAGAAATCAGGACAGACGAGGGTCTGTCCAAGACAGGAAAGGACCTGGGCTGTGTCTGTATCGAAAGTCAGGGTAAGGTCATCCCTTACAAGGACCTTTGCCCCTTTCTTCTCCTTTCTTCCCACTTCAAATCTCGCAGGACCACACAGTCTTATTTCCTGGGAGGCAGTTACATCTCGCTACGATGATGTTGCATGGCCTGTGCTCATGCAGCACTATCAGGCAGACCAGCAATTTGGAACAAAGAGAGCCAGGAGGACTCAAATAGCAATGCTTTATGTGTGCCTATGATCCTCTCAGCACGCTGACCCTCTGGGAGTGGTACCTGTCAGGTGTGGGATAGGTATAGGTGAGGCAGGGTGTCCTGGGGGATGATGCATGGTTGTGTTACCCCTGGCCCCATTTGACACTGGAGGCCAGCACCCATTTTATCAATACCTCCCTCTGGTGATGGTCTTCTCAGTGGTCTGCCCATTACCTCCTGGCCACCTTCTCTTCTCAAGAACCTACAGGTTTACTGGGGTTCCTCAGTTATGCCAAGCCTCGCCAAAACCACACATACCCAGCTGAAGTGGGGGCACGTCCCATGCCTTTGGGTCAGTTTGGGTTGTGTCAGGTCCCAATGGCAAGTGTAACTGCCCCTCTTTCCCCCTTTCTCTCTCCCTCCTTGCCACTCCCCAGCTGCATCCCATCCCTCTGCCTTCGCTTGGGGGGAGGGGGTGACTCTGGGGAGCCAGCGCCCTGGTGCTCACTGGTGCACACCAACCTCCTTTCCATCTTGCTGCTGCGGTGTCTGCTCCCCAGCCTATGCCCAACATGCAGCCCTGGTGAGCTTGCACACTGCCTTGCACCATGTCCATTGCTCTCTGACAGCTTTCATCTGCAAAACATCTTTGGCCCTTGAATATTAACTTTTTCTCTCTTTTTCTTCTCTCTCTGTGTCTTTCTCATGTTCTTCTCTCCCCACAGCCCTGCTGCTCACCCAAGGTAAGTGCTTTTCTGTCTTTCCTCTGCCTGCTCTTGCTCTATTTTCATCCCCTTTGGTTAGACCCCGCCGCATTTATGTTTGCTGTGTTGTAGACAACCCCAGCTCATCGTGTTTGTATCTAGCAGGAATTATTTAAGAACAATGCTTTAAGAACAATGCTTTAAGATTGATTGACATCTAAGAGCATTTCCCACATTCCAGATTTTCTTCCACAGTCTGGGAGAATGACCCAGCCAGAGTCACAAAGCAGAACATGTAGCTCTGGCTGGTCTAAAGCTGTGACTCGACCCTCTTTTGGGCAACCCTGATACTTGGGTTTGCTGATGCGTTGGGGTGCATGGGGCTTTTCTGCTGGGGGTGACACTCCTGGGGCGCAGGACAATGTTGTCTGGGGCGAGCAAGGGTGCAAGGTTGAGGAGGTGTCCCCTTCACATGGAGGACCATACATCACCCCTCAATGCCTGCACCCTTGTGCTTTCCACCTCCAATCCTGGGGGGTTCCAGAGGTGTGCCCGGTCCCAGGGGAGCACTACCAGGACATGATAAGCACCAGCACCATTTCTTTACTCATCCTCAGCTCTGGCTCTGCACTATTCATCTCCTCTCCCTGTGCCAGGATTTTATGTATATTAATTCTGAGCCCTCTTCCTTGCCTGAAATCCCCATTACACTGGTCTGTCTTTATCCCACTGTGGTGCCATGTACGCCTCCTGTATTTTCATTATTCCTTCAATTCCAGATATGATTACTGTTGAATTGGCACTGAAGAAACATTTGTTAGAAGGTAAGGGCGGGCATTCAGGGTGCAGAGAGGAGCTTGAATCCGACAGGTTTGCAAGCAGAGCTGAAAACCAAAGCATTTATGGTGCCCAAGCTGTGCTGCAAATCAAACGAGCAGCATCTGCCATGCAGGCTTCAGTCTCTGCTCCTTTTCAAAGGATGCCAAATCTGCTGTGCAGGGGATGTCCAGAGCCCATTGGATATTGGACTAATTAGAAAATTGGTAGTGGCAGGCAGAAATCCCCAGTTCCCCAAATATCAGCTTAGGGTGTTTATGGAAAACTCCTCAGAATGGTTTGGATGATTTCCTTTGTTACCTCTTCAGGTCCTGGAGGACTGGAAATAAGTTGAGCACAGCCTCCTTCCCAGTAATTTCATTGCCTTAATTCAGTAGCTGCCTAATTTGATCAGAACTCCTGGAACCAAATAATTTCTATTAAAATAGCATAACTTTCCTCTCACTGTTGCGATCCAGCCTGATTGCTTTTGGCAGCTGTTATTGGAGAACTTGGTTACCAGCTATGGAAAGTTACTTTTCAGTTAATAAGGAAAAGCCTCCTCTGTGTCTGGTGGGAGGCAGTCCCTGGGGTGCCCCCCTTGCTGAGCTGCCTCAGGGTGCCCTCTCTGCATGTGATGTATGTTCGGCTCCCGGTTCAGGCTCCCGGTGCTCAACCTCCACACCTGGCTTCAAGCCAGCAGCCAGCCAGCGAGCAGGCACGTGTTGGAGTGTCACTCAGCACCAATCACAGCTAATCAGTGGGGAGAGAAGTGACGTCCTCATTTACTCCATGTCATGTTAGATTTAGGTTACACAGGCACGCAGGAATCTTTGTAAAAGATTGAACGTTTCAGTGGAATCTGTTTGTCCCACTCCTCACCCCCTCCCTCCTGGAGCCTCTTTCGAGGCAGTGCCCCTCTCCTGAACCTGTGTGCCTGGGACTGCTGGGTGCCCTGGCTCTCCCCTGTAGCCCTGGGGCATTCCCCCTTACGTGACATCCCTTTGACAGTCCTCACAGGACCAGCAGCAGCACAGCCCCCACTCATGGGAGTGACCCCCTTTCTTTGCAGAAGCCATGGGTGCCCCAGTGGATGAGCCCAAGTGGCAGTGCCTCTCTTGTCCCAGGAGCCCTGACCTGGGGGAAATGAGAGATCCCGGCCTTGCCCCCCTGGCCTTGCAGAGCCCTCACAGGGAAAACAGGGCTGTCAATTTTACACAAGGCCAAGTAAGTGGGAAGGGCACAGGTTCAGCTCAGCATTTGTTTCTTCCAAATGAGCTCTCGGAGCCAGACTTGCAAGACCGTGCAAAGATTCTGCAAGCCTTGCTTGGCCATGTGTCCAGTGCCATGTGTCAGGCTGCAGAGGACCACTGTAGTATGGGATCGCTGTGGAAAGACTTGAGAGTCAAACTTGGGTTGATTTTTTTTTAACTTCTCTGGTGCGTAATCTTCTGTTTTGACACTGGCAGTGATCTCTGTGAATACTCTTTATACAGGGAAATATTCAATACCAAAGTGCACAGGTACTCCAGCTGTCCCCACCTTTGCTATCAGTGGATGAAGTGCTCTGATAGTCTTTCCAATCCTTGCAAAAGTCACTGAAAGCCTGTGCAGAACCTTTACTTGAAAGTTTGTGGGCTCAGCTGATTCAGATTTTTAAAGGGATGCGAAATTACCCATATAGTAGATATGTCTACGTCCTATTTCTACATACTCATCCAGGTCAAAGAAAGTATTTCTAAATCTATGCATTAAAACTCCTGAGTCCACTTTGCAGTGGGAAAGACTGGAGAACAAAGATACCAGTTGTCTGGCCTGTCGGGGACAGTTTTGTCAGCAGCAATCTCAAGGCAGAGCCAGGAGTGGAATAATGCTCAGTTCCCAGCCCTATGCCTTAGCCTCCCTCTCATGAATTTGCAGCATTTCACAGTTAGCAGTAAGGAATGCTGGGACATGTATACGGGATGTATCATGCCTCAAAAATAGCTTTCAGGGCTAAGTAAGTGGATTCCTCACATTTTAGAAAGCAACACAGGCTGTCAGTGCTTGTGTGTGTGTGCATGTGCTTCAGTAAAGGGTATATCCATATGCTAATCTCCAAAGGCAGTGTGTCTTTTAGCCAGCAGTCTTCCCCACTTGTGACTGACAGCTTGACAGTGCTCAGGAGAGAGGAACTCATTCATGCTCACTATTTACTTTGTTTAGCCAGGATTATGTTTTACTTAGCCACAACTGCAAAAAAAATTAATCCCATTTTAATTGTTTTAATTTCTACCTAGCAGCATAGTCCCCGAAAGGGGTGACCTTCATACAGATACGTGCCCTCTCCAGAAATGGATGGAGACAAGATAGCTCAAGGAGTGTGAAATGGCCTTCATAGCAATCTTTCATGAATATATTGTTGGTTTTAATCAAATTTATTCAGCAAGTGATAGGGAATACCAACTGGTCTATGGCTGCTTGGTAGTCTTGCAGCATTGCCTAAGTGATTGGTATCTACCTCTCTGATGGTGTTACAAGGCCTTCCCATTGCCTTTTTCAGCTCAAAAGATGTGACGGACAGATTACTCTATGGAAATTGGCTTTACCTAACTTGAATTTATGATGTGTCCAGGAGGCCACAGGCAATGTCCAGTTGCCATTTGGTAATCCCCAAAAGGAAGGAGGTTAAGTGGGCATGCACCCATGTAGTATTCTCCAGGAGCAATGCATGATGTGGGAATACTGCTTAGGGCTCCCCTTTCCCCAGAAGAAATACAAGGAGGAGGGGATCTCCTTACAGTATTTTGAGCCCAAGAAACTGCCTGTCATGCAGGTCTGAAAGCGCTTTGCAGATCACTGCAGCTCAAGTCCCAGAATGGCCCTGCAGACATAAGTTGGGAGAGACAGAGAGACAGACATGGGATGAGAGCTGAGGAGTGAGCATGGCAGGGACATGCCCAGGGCTGCAGAGCACAGCAATGCCAGGACTGTAACCAGGAGCTGCCAAGCCCCATTGTCAGTCATAGCTTTAGGGTCTGAACAAGGCAGAGTAAGTGAGAGCATGGAATGGTTTAACCAAAACCCTCTCCTTGCTTTTTGTGGCATCCAGTGTCTAGTGGGTGTCAGCTGCGGCCATTGCTACAGCCTGAACAAAAGTGGACTTCATCCTCATTCTTCCCACCCAGACTTTAATCTTACCAGACATGTTGTTTCCCTTGCTTGTAGCATCTCCTCTCTAACCCATGGGCTCCCTGGCACATGGAGTGGAGTATCTTGGTGCAGCAGCTGGCACAGAAGCCCCAAATTGCCTTGCCTCAGCAGCCTCTATGTGCTCCTGCAGCCCAGAGAAGTTCCTAACACTCGATGGTAGCACACACTGATGTACCAGAGCAGGCAGGATTTAGGGGATCCCTCTCTGGCCAACATCCCCTTCCCAGGGAGGGGGTGGAGGCAGTCCAGGAGGTCTTGGCAAGCTCCTGTTCTTGCTACGCACAGCCAGACCTTATCAGGCTTAATTGGGGTTGACAGCAGGGAGTCCAGGGTGCAATCCGCATTGAAAAGTAGGTAGTGATGCAGATACAAACAGAAATCACGCTTAGTTAATAATTAAGCTGAAGCTTGGCAGCATTCACCTTGACAGACTTGACCTTACAAATTAAAAACCTGTCTCCCAGCACCCAGCTCCCCACCATCCCCTCTTTGTGTTTTATTTATCACAGCCCTTAGTAGTCTTATTTGCAGGCTACCGCACCGGGGTGATGTGTGACACATCTCACAGATGCTCTATCTCCGCTTCCTGGAGGAGCCCTCCAAGGCCCCAGCCCTACACCCAGCCCCTCGGGAAGTGAGAGCCTTTGGCTACGACAGACCACGTGGGAGCATGCCCCACGCTTTATGCAGGGACAGCAGCCTCCTGCAGCTCCACAGGCATCCTGGTGCACCCTGCTGCTGGCTAAAGTGCTTCCCTGAAAGGCAGGAGCATTGGGATTGTGCTCTGTCATGAGGACTGGTTGCAAGAGTCCATCCATGGACTCTGCTGCAAGAGTCCATTCCCTCTCAGCTGTTGGGTCTGTATACACAGGGTCTAACTCAGCCCTCAGCATCCCATTGGAACAGGCAGACCCAACAGGCCTGGAGCAGGTTCAACTCAGGCTCTGGTGTTTTGTAGAGGTTGACACTGATTCCTATGAGAAGGTGCTCATATGTGTCCTAAACGGTAGGTGGGGAGAAGCAGTGGAATCATATAGGTGCTTTGTATCACTGTTTGGAGGTGCTTAGCTCTTCCCCTTAACTGTATGGTGAGTACAGGTTGGGGCAAAAGACGTGTCAGCTGGGCTTCTAAATTTGTCCTTCTGGCCAGAAATGGCACAGCCTTAATTTCAGAGAACAGTCATCAGCCTGGTATTTGGCACCTCTGGGTCACTTGAATGAGTGCCTTGAGCAAGATCCAGCACAGTACTGACATGTGAGTCTTGACCTGTGTTTGTCTCCTACATTAGGATAGAGATTCAGTGAAAACATAATAGCAGCTTTAATTTTTCAGATGCACCTTTGAAATTTGTTAAGTTTCTGTGCTTTGCTTTCCTGTTGCACGTTCACAAATGTGACTGCATTGTAATGAGACAAGAAGGAATTACTTCCTCTCTTCCTTATCTGAAAGCTTCCTCTATTAACATTTCTGTGAGGTACCCATTTGGATGTGCTGCCTGTGCCTGTTCTCCTGTGGTTTGCTTGCAGCTGACATAGAAAGACTTAGCTTGGCAGTCATATTCAATCAGCTGTTCCCATAGGACATGCTTGACAGGCTTTCTTGGGCACCCATATTTCTTCTCTCTGATCCCCAGTTCACAAACTGGGGCATTGTACAAAAACGTTGTATAAACAGCCCCAGTTCACCATACACACTACAGAGGAGGCCCTGTGTGTTGACAGCAGAGCCTCCATTATTCATGTTTCGATGGACATGCTGTCAGTAGGCTGAAGGTCTCCATTGCTGGTTATCTTGTCCCTTTACTCCAGGTGGCCTACTTAGGGTTTGAAGGTGCCTCTGGTGGCACTTAGTCCACTGGCAAGGTGCCCTCTTGAGTAGCAGGACTTCTACTGCCCCTCAGTGCTCTGGTAAGCACCAGCACCTTTATTTTATGGAGTATCTGGTGTCACCCTCACGCTCGCATCCAGCCTCTAGGCTGACAGAGCAATCTGTCCGCTCTTGGACAGGCTTGTATCCCATGATTTACTCTGAGAGCTGCCTGGCAAGAGATTGCCATGTTCATCAAATCAGATCCACAAGTGGCTTGCAGAGCCAACAAAGCCACCTGCTGGCCGGTGCAAGGTCTTGTGGACACAGATGTTCCCATGCAGCCTGCCCAGCAGCCTTGGACCTCAGACACAGTGAGAAGAGATGCAGGAGATCCTCCTCCTTAGGGAGGACTTCAGATACTGCACTGTCCTTTCTGGTGCAAGTACATAAACCAGCATGAGTAAGACGTCGGGTTCCGGGATAAAGCTGTGTTGGATAGCACTTCCCATGGAGATGAGCAAGTTTTCTGCACTGCACATGCTTAGAGACCTGCCGGCAGCTCAGCCTTGCCTAGAGGGATAGCATTTGCATGAGGCTCCATGTTCTCTTGCCATGCCAAAGCCTTTTGTCAAATCAGTTAAAATAGGGACTGAGGTTTCATTGCATTATTTCTGCTGGAGTTGTGAAGTCGAGGAAATTCGGCCTGATATTCCCTATTTTCACAGCATCTCCTCAGATTCCAGACATTTGCTTTCTGCAATCTGCAACTGCAGCCAGTGGGCGGGAGCCCAAGGGACTGTGCTGCCAACTGCGAACGCAGCTTTTCAGATGCAGTTACTTCCCAGGGAAGGTTGTAGTGAGTCAGACTGTCACCAAGTCCAGGCTTTGCAACCCTGATGGGATGGCTGTAGTGCTTTTGCTCAGCTCTGTACTGTCAGCACGTCAGCATGCGCTCAGCTCATCTGCCAAGGTGGGCTTTGCAAAGCTGAGGATGCCTCCATTCCTGAGCTTCAGGTTATGGGAAGCTCAGACAGAAGCAAAGCCATGTATGTGCTATGGTAGTTGATGTATGAGCACCTGCGTTTTCAGCAGCTTGTCATCTTTGTATGCTTCCAAGTAGAGGCAGAGACTAGACTTCCTTGTTCTGTGTCTTAGAAAAAGAGATGTAGATTGCATCTGACTCCCTGTTCCAGTGAATAAAAGTATCTTGAATCTTGTTCTTGATAATCATCGATTCATGCCTACAAGTGTAGTGTAAGGCAAAACATTTTCACAGTCATGGAATCATAGGATCATTAAGGTTGGAAAAGACCTCCAAGATCATTGAGTTCAGCCTTTGACTGAACGCCACCATGCCAACCAAACCAGAGCACTAAGTGCCACATCCAGTAATTTCTTGATGTCTTCCAGGGATGGTGACTCCACCGCCTTCCCAGGCAGCCCATTCCAATGCTTAACCACCTTTTCACTGAAAAAATCCTTCTGTACTTCTGCAGCTCAGCTGCCTCCTCCACTCTGTCCTCACTAGGTCTTTGCCTGCAAATGTGCCCCCTATATCCCCCAGCATCCTGTATTGCCCATCTTCTTCTCCTGGTGCTGTGCTTCCCTATCTTTGTCATTTCTTGTAAACTTACGTGATTCCTAAATCCAGACTATTCTGTCTTTGAGCTAGGCAGTGATGGTGTGGATGTACATCATTGATTTCAAATGATGGATGCAGCTTTTCTGCTTCTGTGATGGGTTATAATAATGTCACCTGCCACAAGAGTTATTATATGTTTTATAAACTCTGCAGGTCTTGCAAGGCTTACAGCCTTTGCAATCAATCTAGTTGGGCAGATGAAGAGAGAAGTCAGTTTATAAATAGGTTTCTCTGTGACTTCATAATGTCTGTGTGATTTTTGGTGGGAAGCATGAGATCTGCTGGAGTCCACATGGGATTAATCACATCTGAGGCATTACCTGGGCATTTGTAACCTCTACAGGAAACCTTGGGTAACACCTGATCCACTGTTAGCCAGAACAAGATGCTCTGCCAGGTTCTTCAGAGCTCCAGCTCCTGCTGCAGGCTCAGCTGAGCCCTGTATTGCAGCTTGTACACCCTGACTGGTCAGGCACAGGAAAAAGAGGGGAAACCCAGCTTCTTTCTTAAGATGTCCGAGCTTTACAGAGACCCCATCAGCATGTGCCTGCACTTGGGTAGGTGGCTGGAAGAGGAGACCTGGGTTAGGGCTAGGGAACTGCCTGGGCAGTTGGGATGCTCCTTCCCATCTGAGCAACCAGAACCCTCTCCAAGCATCTTGCTGGGTTAGCTGGGACATCAGCAAGATGAGCCTGGCACAGGTTCATCTCAGAATGCTGCTGACCTGGGGTCCTGGTTTAGTTTACTCCAGCAAAAACTAAACATGGAATCATATAATGGAATATGTTGCAAAGGATTTTTCATCTGGTTTCAGCCTTCCTGCCATGGGGTTACTGGTTCCTAGACCATTGGACGTGGTCTTGAACACTTACAGAGATGTGACATCCATACCTTCTCTGGACAACCTGTTCCAGTGCCTCCCCATCCTCACAGCAGTATGAAAGAAAAAAAAAAT
The DNA here is from genome assembly GCF_003031625.1 of Empidonax traillii. NCBI lineage: Eukaryota > Metazoa > Chordata > Aves > Passeriformes > Tyrannidae > Empidonax > Empidonax traillii. The sequence goes on from NW_020955249.1 coordinate 1,941,579, forward strand.
ACTTGTTTCCTTACTTACTTACTTATTCATTTTTCCAATTCATGTGTGGTTCACGTGTGGTTGTGACTGTGTGTTTCTCTCTGAGTGCTAGATCAAGTACTGAGTGGCACAGTGATTTTTTGCTCAGAGGGGAATAAAAAGATCCTGTCTCTTGTTCATTCAAATCAGGGAACATATCAAGGTGCTAAAGGTGCCTTAAAGGACACTTGTGCCAAATGTCAGGACAGATTGGTATCTCAGTCTCCCGAAAGATGCGGCTACTGCAGGGAGAGGGTATATGTCAACCAAGAGTGTCAGTGCAGACTGAAGAAAGATTCAAGGGTTTGTTTTTTTTTTAAAGAAAGTGAAAACATGTTGCACTTGGGCCCTGAAGCCCCCATGGTGCCCTGGAGCTCCAGGGCTGCTGCCTACAGCTTGGTGTTGACCTTGCTTTCACAGAGGTGGCTGAGAGGAAGCTGACGGTTGAAGAGGAGGAAGCCAAGAGGATTGCAGAGATGGGCAAACCAATACTCGGCGAGCATCCCAAACTAGAAGTCATCATTGAGGAATCCTATGAGTTCAAGGTCAGTAGGTGTCCTAGGGGTCTTCCAGAGGGGGAAACGATGTGGCACTGCTGAGCAGCCTTAGAGAGTGGAACTGAGGAGGCAGTATGTGCAGAGAAAGAGCTGTTGGAAGAGGAAAAGAAGTATGTGATGCAGTAACGGGTGGATGAAATCTACAAGAAATATCAGAAGTAACAGCTGCTGGTAGTCAGGGGTGGAGGGAGAAAGAAAAGGGAGCCCTGCTGGAAGCAGAAGAAGCCAATGGGGAGCAGCAAAGCTGTCTCTGGTAAGGCAGGGATGAGGAAAGAAGGAACATCATCAGGATTAAAGAGTGGCAAGCAAGCTGGCTCTGGTGAGGTTTAGATCAGCCGGTCTTGGGAGGAGGTGGGCTTAACTCCTGTCATGACTTTATCTGGCTCGTAGGAAAGTGCTTGTGACGCTTCCACAGTTTGGAAAAGTTCTGTGAGACCACAGTGCACTCCAAGATTGTTCTTGCTGGCTAACAACCAGTTTAATTGCTGTGCATCTTTATTCCCACAACAGAGCACCGTGGACAAGCTGATTAAGAAGACAAACCTGGCTTTGGTTGTAGGGACACATTCCTGGAGGGACCAGTTCATGGAGGCCATTACCGTCAGCGCAGGTGAGGGGAAAATCAGAAAACCCGTATCAGCATCCATAGGGTTCATGCAGCCTGGAATGAGATATATCTGGGCTCAGGAGACAGCATCTCCCTGGGCAGTGATGCTCAACTGTTGCGTATGTGATGACCATCAGCAAAGCCAGTCCAAATTGCTCCTCTGCTCCACATAGAGCAGGCTTTTGCAGATACATTATCCAGGAGCCCACGAGATCCATCTTTTGGTGCAGAGCTATCCAGGAGGCCAGTTTTTGCCGCAGCCCGAGAGCGGAGAAGGAGATGAGCGACACGAGGGTTCGGTGAAACTGTTGTTAGTTTACTGGCAGCTGGGATAATTCTAGGAAAATAAAGGGGCTCCCGAGAAAGCTGCGGCACCCTCTGGGGAAAAATGTCGCTCCCCCCTGAGGGGAGAACAGGGGTTTTTATAGGTTCAGGGAAGAAGGGACTAGAACAAAGGGAGGAGTTACATGAATGACAAGGGGCACAACCAATAAGAACCGTGCAAACATAGCGCGCTATAA
>NW_020955249.1:1943766-1950998 GCF_003031625.1 Empidonax traillii
CTAACAACCAATAAGATAACAAGTTACCTCAGCTATGCCCGCCTACATTGCGGCATAAGCTGACCTATCGTAGCTAACGGGTTTTCAACCAATCAGAAACTTGCAATTCGTGAGGGAAATAAAACCTTATCTAATATAATATAATTATAACTCTTATAATAAATATTAAATATGTTAAATATTATTAAACTGTCCATAAATATCTGGATAAACAAAGTCCATGGCTGTAGTAATAAATAAAGAGTCCTTTTAATATTTCTCATAGGTTTCTTTCCATCGGTTAAAATCATTTCTTCTCTGTGCCTCTGCATCTCCTCCTTTTTTATCTTTATGAACGCAGATGGTCTCATAGTCTGGTGGGCTTGCTTGTACTTGTGCAACATTGGCTTTCGGAAGACAGTACCTTTTGAAAATGGTAACTAAACATGACATTATACATAACACAATTATGATTGAAATTAAAATTGAAACACAAACTAAAAGTATTTGCCTTACCCAATTTGGAAGTGAAGGCCACTTCAGACCTTCGAATATGTCTGGAGTGTGTCATTTGGGATCTTGCCTTAATTTAGAGACTAATTTGTGTATTGTATTGATGTTTGCCTGAATTGATTTTGAATGATCTGAAAAATTTAGGCAGCACAGGTCGGTGAACTCTTGGCATCCATGATTATGTAGGACTAGTAGAAAATCTATAACTGCACGATTATGTAAAGAAACTCCTTTCAATGTTAGTGTATCTTCTAATAACCCTTGCAATGTGAGTGAGGTGGCATTAGCTTCCTTCGCCATCCAACAGGTCATATGGCTTAAGGTAGTTAATGCATGATCAGATGCTATGCCTGCAGCAAAGAATGAGATCCAAAAATCCTTACTGCTAGGCCGCAGCCACACCGAAGGATCACAGTTTTGAGATACAGGTAGGTAGTCCTTCAGTGAAGATGATGTTGGATTGGATGGCTCCTGCGTTTCCTTAGATTGTAATATTGGGAATTTAGAGTTGCCAATATGCGAATTACCAAAATTTATTTGAAAATTTGATAATTGAAGGTGTGTGAGAGAGTTAGGAAATGCCAAAGGACTGTTATTGACATCGATTGTTGTTGTGGGAGTAGCGGCACTTGCCTTTTGTTCGGATGAGAGGTGGGTGTTGGATTTGTGTGGATAGGAGTCCCAGGCAAGCGGATATTTCTCTTTCTCCCTTCTAATAATTTCCGCTGCCGAGGAGGTCATGATTTGTCTTTTGATCTTAGTGCGCATACCAGGCTGGACAATTTTTGATTTTATTTCTCCTGGTATGCTAAAATTAAATGGATGGAACAGAGTGATTTTTCCTATTGTGCATGGACCTTCCGTGGGATTAGCTGGGATTCCATTCCATGCCCTCTCACCGCAAACGAAAAAATCTCCAGGGTGTAATTCTCTTGGATGTGTCATAGGTCCTACCAAAATCTTTGTTGGTGTGGTGCCATTACACCATAGTGCTGTGTTTTGATAGATGCCCTTTTTTGAGGTGACATCTAGTAATTTATTTTTTGAGACATTAGCCTTTGGTACAAATGTCATGCACAAGCTGGTTATAGCTGTGCCTAGTAATTCAAATTCAATAATGGGCTTATTTGTTTTTGGTGGGCTTTGGTAGGCATCTAGCATTTTCTTACTTAAAGGAACTCCAACTAAACATGTTGAAAACGGATTAGCAACATTATTTGTGGCCAGGCAAATGGTGTCGGTATTGGCCTCTTTTGCTGGCTGCACCCAGATGTTTTCCCCTTGTCCCATGGACCAAGGTGGCATTTTTGCTGAAGGGGGGCATACAACCTGCCCCGTGATTAACATCATTACGGCAGTGACAATGATGACAATGTGTCCTCTTGACGAGAAGGAGAGTGGTACAATGGTTCTTGTCCCTTGTCCTGATGAATACGTACTCTCTTTAACGTTCCTGTATCTGTCAGAATACATGCATGACCTTTCCCCCAAGTGATTAGAGGGAAAGGTCCTGCCCACTTCTCAGTTAGAATATCTCTGTACATTATTTTTGGTTTTACAGAAGAAACATCAGAATTAAACTTAAAATGTTTTCAATCGGAGTTCTAAAATAAGGGGTGTTACAATCTTCAAATCTGTTTAAGAAATTTAAAACATAGGTAGCTTTGTCTAATTTTTCTTGAGGGCACATTCCCATGGTTTCCCCTTTTTGTTTTTTGATTAAATTTTTTAAAGATTGGTGTGCTCTCTCCACTATAGCCTGACCAGTAGGATTATGGGGGATGCCAGTTATATGAGTAATTCCCCAATCTGCAAAAAATTTCGCTGTGTCTTTTGCCATGTATGAGGGTCCATTATCTGTCTTGATGGTATGAGGAATCCCCATATGCGCAAAAGCAGCAAGGAAATGTCTCTTCATGTCTCGAATTTTTTCCCCAGAATGGGCAGTAGCCACAATGAATTTTGAGAAAGTATCCACGGAAACGTGGATAAATTTTAGTTTGCCAAAGTCATTTAAATGTGTAACATCAGTCTGCCAAATTTGAAGAGGCTCAAGACCTCTGGGATTTACGCCCTCTGATCGTAAAGGAGTTACTGTCTGACAATCAGGGCAACCCTTTATAATTTCTTTTGCCTGGTTAATTGTAATGCCAAATTGTTTATGTAAGGATTTAGCATTCTGGTGAAAAAATTCATGCGACAGTCGCGCCTGATGTAACAAATTTGGAATAACCGAAATACCTGCTAGTGTATCCACGCAACGGTTACCTTGAGCCACTGGTCCAGGGAGCGTGGTATGAGAGCGCGTGTGGGTGATAAAGTATGGATGCCGTCTGTGATTGATATAAAAAAGAAGAGGATTAAGTAATTTGAAAAGCAATTTGTTGGAAACATACTTTAAATAAGAATTCTCAATTCTCGAAACAATACCAACAACATAGGATGAATCAGAAATAATATTGATAGGTTCTGAAGGAAAAAGAACAAAAACTCGAACAACAGCAGAGAGTTCCACTAGTTGAGCCGATCCAGATGTTTTGTGGGTGTCCTGGTTCCATCTATTACCTTCTCTCCATACAACAACAATATTTCCTGTCCTACCGGACCCATCTGTAAAAATGTCTTTAGCGTCCTTAAGTGGAATTGGAGAAAGCAAAACCTTTAATTGTATTGGTATTGGTAAAAGTCTCTGAAGAAAAGGACAAGCAGGTAAGTGCAGTTTAAATTCTCTTTGATAACCAGTCGTAGCTACTTGGAAGTCTAGAGAGGATTTAAGTAACTGATCGAAAAGTAAAGAGGTTAAAGGGAGATAAATAAAATCTGGATCTTTGCCCGAAAGATTAACATATCGAGAACGACCTTTAAAGCATAACATAGAAATCATCTCTGGAAGGGTGGTAAGGGTTTTGGAAAACTGATGTGGGAGGAACAACCATTCCCACAAACAGAAATTAGTATTATTAGAATAAAATTGACCAATGATGGCAAAAGGTTGGAAAGAATTCAATACAGTTAACTAAAGAAACAGGTACATTGGGTAACATTCGGTTACACTGTCTGTCTGATAACTTACATTCAGTGAGTTGTGAAGCATGTTTGGCTTGTGGTGTGAGGGTTCTAGAGGAAGACAAGGCAGAATTTCCTTTTAGCAAATTAAAAAGAGAATCTAATTCCTGTGTGGTTATACCCAAAATTGGTCTTATCCAGTTAATTGCACCCAAAAGTTTTTGTAAATCATTCAGAGTTTTAATATTAGTTCTGATTGTAATTTGTTGTGGGGTTATTGTTGAATTATTAATTTGTAGTCGTAAATATTTCCAAGGAGCTGAGGTCTGTATTTTTTCAGGTGTGATCTGCAACCCTTTTGAATTTAGAGTCGAAATAACAGCATTAAGTGTCAATTTTGTGTCTGACTCCGATTTAGCACAAATTAGAATATCATCCAAATAGTGTAGGATGATAGATTTTGGAAAACGAATCCGAATTGGTAGAAGAACCTGGGATACAAAAAGTTGGCAAAGTGTGGGGGAGTTTTTCATCCCTTGAGGCAACACTTTCCATTGGTACCTCTGGTGAGGTTGGCTGCAATTAAGGGATGGTAAGGAAAAGGCAAATTTTGGGGTATCAGCAGGATTCAAATAAATATGGAAAAAACAGTCCTTGATGTCAACAATCACTATGGGCCATTCAGCAGGCAGCATTGCTGGAGATGGCATGCCTTGCTGAAGGGTTCCCATAGGCTCTAGGACTTCATTTACCTTTCTGAGCTCTTGGAGTAACCTCCAAGAACCAGAAGGCTTCCTAATAACAAAGACAGGGGTATTCCAGGGACTCGTCGAGGACTCAATGTGTCCTTTATCTAATTGTTCCTGAACCAATTGATTCAAAACTTGCAGCTTTTCAGATGGCAGGGGCCACTGGTCAACCCAAACTGGGGTAGTGGTTTTCCAAGATAGCGGGGGAAGCTGCAATTTACCAGGGGCCCAATTTATAAATTTGAGCTGAGTCCAATGCCCCACTGCATCAGCGAGTCCCTGCCCCATAAGGTAAGTGGAATGTCCAAAATAAAAGGAAAAATTGATGCTGCTTTGTCCTCCAGTCCTAGAATTTGAATCAAGTGAGCACTTTTTAATGGAATTTGGGATCCACCCACTCCATTGATATTAATAAGAGTTTGGGTGTTTTCCCACGACTCAGGCCAATCCTTTTTAGCAAGAATGGTAACATCAGCACCTGTATCAATTAAACCCGTGACAGTGATTGATTGCGGGTGTTTTGACTCAGTGTGTATTAAAGTGCAGGTCAAAATTGGTCGTGTATGACAAATTGTCTGTGACCAAGCAGCCATAGTTTCATTATGCATGGTGTTGTGCAAGGTAATAAAATATGTAAGAGGAATAAGGGTAGCAATAGCATCTTTTTTTAAAATCTGAACAGGAGGGCTAGACACAGTAATTGGGATACAAATATGGTCAACATCCAAATTTTGTAAAAGCATGGGAATAATAAAAATTCCTTTAGGAACACAAATGGGGTTTGAAACTAACAAATAAGTTTCTTCAAAAACAACAGGTTGTGAAGGCTTAACACGTAACAACAAATCTTGATCCGTTAAAATTGTAACTGGGGAAATGGGGTGTAAATAAATACAGTGCAAATTTTCATCATTTACGGAAGAAGAACTAGAGGAATTTAACTTAGAGAACACCTTCTGGGAGTGCTCTGGGAAATATGAGGGGAATTTGGTGACCTCGCACCCCCCCAGGCGCTCATAGGGAAGTTTCCTGAACTGGAGTTAACAGATGAGGGAATGTTTTCACAGGACCTAAAAGAAACTTTACGTTTTAAAATAGGGGATTTGGGAGGTAAGGGATTACCATGGACATCAACTACAGACCGACAGTCTTTTGTCCAATGCCTGCCTTTTTTACATCTCTGACACACTGTTTTGGGGAAGGTGGGTGTATTAGGTGCTGATTGAGAACATAATTGAGGGCAATGTTTTTTCAAGTGACCTCTTTGTCCACAATGGAAACAAGCATTTGGTCCCAAAAGAGCTGCTGCCATTAATTTAGCTTTGTGCGTATTAGAATTTATATATTTGCAAGCTTCAATCATTTCAAATAATGTTGGGTCTTTTAGATATTTCAAAGCATGTTGACATTCCTGATTGGCATTCTCAATTATTAGTTTTTTAAATACGATCTCTTGTGACTCTTTCTGTTGGATCTGCTTGTTTATTGCTTCTTTAAGACGATTGATAAAATCGACAAAGGGCTCATCCTGACCTTGGCGAATTAGGGTGAAGGAAGGTGCGGATGCATAAGCATCTGCAACCTTTTTGATTGCCTGCAGAGCAAGGTCACGAGAGATGTTTAAGTATTGTCTTTCAATTGTGACCTGAGACTCCCAAGTTGAAAAGGGACCTTCACCGTACAGCATGTTTTTATAATGGTCAGGAGGGCTCCTTTTATTAGACAGTTTATCAGTAACATATACCAATTAGAGATTTCCATTCATTTTCAAAAACCGAATTTTGAACCGCTGTTAGTAACACATTAGTAATCATACGCACATCATATGGAATTAGTGTATATGCCTGAAACATAGAGTCAAATAAACCAAGGGTGAACGGAGCACCCAAACCATATTCCACAATAGCTTTTTTAATGTCCTTCAATATCGGGTACGATATTGGTGTCCACTGTGGTGTAGGCCCTTCGTCAAAATAAATCGGGAAGGTTTTGAGGAAATCTGTATCTCCTGCCTGAAGCGCTTGGGCTTTACATTCCTTCCATATGTTGGCATGGGATACGAGCCGCGATGTACAGGCCTCATGCCGATCATGGGGGCCGCCATGTTTCCGGATGTTATTGGCGGAACTAGCCTCAACGCCATCTTGTTTCCGCCCCTCGTGACTACCGTTGAGTGACGTAACTGAGGGGTAGTGTTCAGGGGAGGAGTCTACAGTAGGAAGGTACTTTGGGCGTGGTCTAGGGATGACGCAACCTGATGTTTCCCGCACCGCGCTACGGCTCCGCCTCCCTCCCTCAGGGTCGGCGCCATTTTGTGGCACAGGTGGAAAATAGGACCCAGTAGATTTCCCTTTGCCGCGCCGCCTTTTAAGGGTTTTGTCATAGTCTGAGTAATATCGGTGAGGGGATCGAGGAGGAGAACTTGAATTCTTGTTCATCCTTTGGTCTTGTAGGACCATCAGAACATTCCTCCAAGCCTCCAATGCCGAACTCGCTCCCGCAACCCTGTTGTTTTTATCAGTCCATATATAATATCCAATTTTGTCCCAATCACTCAAATTAAAAACATGAGGGACTTTTTCTTGCTTGTTATCAAGCCATTTCGCCAATAGCTTTAAAGATTTTTTATCTGGCGACTGGCCGTGCTGCAAAATCAGCATTTTCAGGTGCCGGTATTTTTCGTGCTCGGTTGTAGAGAGCCGCGCACCCATTTTTGTCAAGTGGGGATTTGGAAACGGGGAAGGGATTAGGACTACCCCAGCTGCTCACCTTCCTCTGCCGGCAGTCGAAGGTGTGGAGGGGACGGCAACGATCCGCAGTTGTTGTTGCCAGTCGTTCAGCTGGGGGTGGCTGCTGGGAAGATCACCACAACACCGGGTCTTCTGTATCCCAGCTGAGGACTTCGGAGTTCCCTCAATATGAGAGAACTCTACAAAGCCTCACGACTGGGCACCATATGCCGCAGCCCGAGAGCGGAGAAGGAGA